>NC_041390.1:329952072-329958215 GCF_002162155.2 Triticum dicoccoides | reverse complement strand
GCGTTCGCCGGCGTCGAGGCGGGCGAGGCGAGGAGGCGCCGGCGCGGGCAAAGGAGAGCGGGGTGGCGCTGCGAGCCGGGCGCGGAGAGGCGGTGACTGGGCCCGGGGGCCGGGGTCGGGCCGAGCGGGCCCGCGCGGGATGCGGCGGCGATGTGGTCCGGGGGCGCCACGTGGCGGCTCCCGGTTGGCGGCGGCGGATGTCCGGCGCGGGGCGGACAATGTCCGTGGGCGGCGGGTAGAATTTTAGGGTTTCGGAGAGGGAGATCCGGATTTCGGGGAAGGGGTCTTAAAATAGAGGTAGAAGGAGCTAGGAAAGTCCAATTGAGGTGCGGTTTTCGGCCACGCGATCGTGATCGAACGCTCTAGATGATGGAGCAGGTTTTGGTGGGTTTTGGGCCAAACTGGAGGGGTGTTGGGCTGCATACACACGAGGCCTTTTCGGTCCCTCAGTTAACCATTGGAGTATCAAACGAAGTCCAAATGATATGAAACTTGACAGGAGGTCTACCGGTAGTAAACCAAGGCCGCTTGGCAAGTCTCGGTCCAATCCGGAAATGTTTAATTCCCACACACGAAAGAAAGCTAGAAATGACCACCGGAGGAGAACGAAGCGCCGGAATGCAAAACAGACAACGGGGAAAATGCTCGAATGCATGAGATGAACACATATGCAAATGCAATGCACATGATGACATGATATGAGATGCATGACAACGATAACAACACAGGGAGACAAAGACCCGAACCCGAGAAAATAAATTAACTTAACGCCGGAAACGGCAAGATTTGGAGTACAAATGGGAAAGTTACATCCGGGGTGTTACAACACTCCACCACTACGAAAGGATCTCGTCCCAAGATCTAGGACTGAAAGAACGCCGGGTACTCAGAACGGAGGTGGTCCTCGCGTTCCCAGGTAGCTTCACGGTCGGAATGGTGTGACCACTTGACTTTGACAAATTTGATTGACTTGTTGCGAGTCTTGCGTTCAGTCTCTTCAAGAATAGCAACTGGGTGCTCACGATAAGAGAGATCTTCTTGGAGCTCAATGTCCTCGAAGTTGACGGTGCGGTCAGGAGTCTTGAAGCACTTTCGAAGCTGAGAGGCATGGAACACGTCATGAACATTTGCGAAGTTTGAAGGAAGCTCGAGTTGATAGGCGAGGTCGCCTCTCTTGCTGACAATCTTGAAAGGTCCCACGTATCTGGGGGCAAGCTTCCCTTTGATACCGAAGCGACGAGTACCTTTCATAGGATAAACGCGGAGGTAAACATGATCTCCGATCTCGAAAGCCAAATCACGGTGCTTACTATCATAGTAGGTCTTCTGACGGGATTGGGCTGCTTTGAGATTATCACGAATGACTTTGCACATTTCCTCTGCCTCTGTGATTAGGTCATTACCCAAAAGCTGACGTTCACCGGTTTCAGACCAGCTGAGAGGGGTACGGCACTTCCTGCCATACAAAATTTCAAATGGGGCCTTGCCCAAACTTTCTTGAAAACTGTTGTTGTAGGAGAATTCAGCATAAGGAAGGCAATCCTCCCATTTCATGCCGAAGGAGATCACACAAGCCCTGAGCATATCTTCAAGAATCTGGTTGACACGCTCGACTTGCCCGCTCGTTTGAGGATGGAAAGCTGTGCTGAAGCGGATGTTAGTGCCCATGGCCTTCTGAAAAGAATCCCAAAACTTTGAGGTAAAGATGCTGCCACGGTCTGAAGAGATCACTTGTGGAATACCGTGCAGAGAGACAATACGAGAGGTATAGAGTTCCGCCAATTGAGCTGCAGTGATCGACTCTTTGATAGGCAGAAAGTGAGCCACTTTAGTGAGTTTGTCGATGACAACGAATATAGCATCATTGGCACGCTTGGACTTTGGAAACCCAGTCATGAAGTCCATTTCAATGTGGTCAAACTTCCATTCTGGAATGGCAAGAGGTTGGAGGGGACCTGCTGGCCTTTGGTGTTCTGCCTTCACTCTTCTGCAGACATCACATTCATTCACGAATTGAGCAATCTCGCGCTTCATTTGAGTCCACCAATAAGCTTGCTTAAGGTCCTGATACATCTTCGTGCTCCCAGGGTGGATGGAGGGGAGAGAATTGTGAGCCTCGTTCATGATCACATTACGGAGGTCACCTTTGGGTACAACAATACGATCCTCGAAGAAGAGAGTGTCTTTGTCATCAAGGAGGTAGGTATAAGCAACAACTTTCTTCTCTTGCATCAATACTGCGCCAAGACCTTGGAGAGAGGCATCACAAAAGACCTCGTACGGCTTGGATTCATTAGGCGGAGTCAGAACTGGAGCAGTGATCAATTTCTCTTTCAAAGTGTTGAAAGCAATGTCACACTCCGGAGACCAAACGTACTTGACGTGCTTCTGGAGAAGATTAGAGAGAGGCTTCGCGATCTTAGAAAAGTTTTCAACGAATCTTCAGCAATAGCTTGCGAGACCGAGGAAGCTACGGAGTTGCTTCATGTTCTAAGGAGGTTCCCAATTCACAATTGCAGACACCTTCTCAGGATTCATGGCAATGCCCTTGGCAGAGATGATATGACCAAGATAAAGAACCTCATCAAGCCAAAATTCACACTTGGAGAACTTGGCGTAGAACTGATGTTCCCTGAGCTTATCGAGAACCAAACGCAAGTGCTTGGCATGATCTTCCTTGTTCTTGGAGAAAACCAGAATGTTGTCGAGATAGACCAAAACGAAGTCATTGGTGTAGGCGTTGAAGATGAAGTTCATCATGCGAGAGAACGTCGAAGGAGCGTTGACGAGGCCAAAAGACATGACAGTGTATTCATATGAACCAAAGCTTGTCCTGAAAGCCGTCTTGGGAATATCTTGCTCAAACCCATACGGAGATCAAGCTTGGAGAATACTTGGGCTCCTTTGAGTTGTTCGAACAGCTCATTGATGTTGGGAAGTGGGTATTTGTTCTTGATGGTCTTCTTGTTCACTAGATGGTAATCAACACAAAGTCAGTCCATTCCATCATTCTTCTTCAGAAAAAGAACACCACAACCCCATGGAGAAGAACTAGGCCGGATGAGACCCATTTTCTCTTGAATATCAAGTTGCTTCTTCAGCTCCTTCAACTCTTTAGGTCCGAGCTTGTAAGGACGTTTGCACACAGGTTCCGTGCTAGGCTCAAGATTAATAACGAATTCAACTGGCCGGTGTGGAAGCATTCCTGGAAGCTCTTCTGGAAAGACGTCTTGATATTCGCAAACGACTGGAATTTGCGATATGGCATCCAATTCACCCTTCTCATTGAGAGAAAACAGACGGATTGTATCATCACGAGTGGCAAAGACAATTACATCCTCAGACGAATGAGTCAATTGAATCTGCCTGGCTGCATAATCAAGCTGAGCCTTGTGCTTAGAAAGCCAATCCATTCCGAGAATAAGATCAATATCCGAGTCACCAAGAACATTTGGAGAGGACAAGAATTTATAGTCACCCAAAGTGATTGTAACATCCGGAACGCATACTCGAGATGTCATTTGACGGGCCGGAGAGACAATAGCCAACGGTTTCGATAACACTTGAGTAACAAAATCATGCTTAGATGCAAAAGGTCTCGAGATGAAACAATGCGATGCACCAGTGTCAAAAAGAACTCTTGCAGGAATATCGTTAACAGGAAGGTTACCCATGATGACAGCTGATGAATCCTCTGCCTGAGCTGCATTCACCATATTGACCTTGGCGTACTTGGGGTTATGCTTGACCACAGCTGTACTTGCCAATCTGACAGGAGGAGGAGGAGGAAGACGCCTCTGGTTGAAACACTTGTTGGCATAGTGACCCTTCTATTGGCACTTGTTGCACGTGACCTCTGAAAGCGGACGGTGGTACGGAGCACTCGATCTTGGAGCTTGAGACAAAGTCTTGTTCTGAAAGCCAGGGTTGGGTGGGTGGGAAGAACCACTGCCACCTTTGCTCTTCTGCTGATACGGCTGACGGAATGGAGGAGGAGGAAGCCAATACTTCTGCTGCTTGGCCACTTGAGTAGAGGAAGAAGGAGTAACATCTCTGACTCGCTTCTTGGAAGCATCACACCTCAATTGATGTAACGCCCTCGATGCGGCTATAGCTCCCACGTGTCGAGGCACGACTTAGAGGCATAACCGCATTGAAAGCAATGTCGCAAGTCAGGCAATCATTACAACATCCCATGTAATATATAATAAAAGGGGGAGATAACATAGTTGGCTTACACTCGCCACGTCACATCAGAGTACATAAATAACATCCATCATACAAATCACTCATGGCCCGACTACGGTGCCAAAATAGAAAAGACCCCCAACATGCGACAAGGCCCTGAATCGATAACCCCAACTAGGCACCACTACTGATCATCCGGAAAAGACACATAGTATCGCTGAGAGTCCTCGTCGAACTCCCACTTGAGCTCGTAATCGTCAACTGGAGCAGAAACACCTGGACCTGCATCTGGAGTTGTAGTATCTGTGAGCCACAGGGACTCAGCAATCTCACACCCACGCGATCAAGACTATTTAAGCTTATAGGACAGGTACGGCAATACAAGTGGAGCTGCAGCAAGCGACTAGCATATATGGTGGCTAACTTATGCGCAAATGAGAGCGAGAAGAGAAGGCGAAGCACGAGCGAGAAGCTAAAGGAACAACCTGCGCAAGCATAACTCCAACACCGTGTCCACTTCCCGAACTCCGCCGAGAAGGGGCCATCACGGTAACACACACGGTTGATTCATTTTAATTAAGTTAAGTTAAAGTTATCTACAACCGAACATTAACAAATTCCCATCTGCCCATAACCGCGGGCACGGCTTTCGAAAGATCAATCCCTGCAGGGGGGTCCCAACTTAGCCCATAACAAGCTCTCACGGTCAACGAAGGAATAGACCTCCACCCAAGACACACCGATCAGACTCGGTATCTTGGTACAACAAGATGATTCGACAGGTTAAAACAAGTCCAGCAACACCGCCCGAATGTGCCGACAAATCCCGATAGGAGCTGCACATATCTCTTTCTCAAGGCACGCTCGGATAGGTCAAGCTACGAGTAAAACCAACCCTCGAGTTTCCCCGAGGTGGCCCCGCAGGCTGCCTGGTTCGGACCAACACTCAGAGGAGCACTGGCCCGGGGGGGGGGGGTTAAAATAAGATGACTCTCGGGATCCGGAAACCCAAGGGAAAAAGAGGCTAGGTGGCAAATGGTAAAACCAATGTTGGGCATTGCTGGAAAAGCTTTAATCAAGGCGAACTATCAAGGGGTTCCCATTATAGCCCAACCGCGTAAGGGACGCACAATCCGGGAACATAACACCGATATGACGGAAACTAGGGCGGCAAGAGTGGAACAAAACACTAGGCGAGAGGCCGAGCCTTCCACCCTTTACCAAGTATATAGATGCATTAAGATAACATAGCAATATAATGATATCCCAACAAGTAAAATAAATGTTCCAACAAGGAACGACTCCAATCTTCACCTGCAGCTAACAACGCTATAAGAAGGGCTGAGCAAAGCGGTAACATAGCCAATCAACGGTTTGCTAGGACAATGGGGGGTTAGAGGTTCAACATGGAAATTGGGAGGCTGACAAGCAAATGGTAGGCATCGTAGCAGTGGCAAAGCAAAAGAGCGAGCAATCTAGCATAGCAAAGATAGTAGTGATTTCGAGGGTATGATCATCTTGCCTGCACAGTTGTCAGAGTTCACTGGATCCTCACAAGCAAACTCAACGGGCTCCTCGGTAGCGAACTCGTCTCCCGGCTCTACCCAACAAGACAAACAAGCAACAAGGATACAATCAACCACGGGCAAGTCCAAGCAATATGATGAAATGACGATATGCTATGCGGGATGCGATGCGGGATGCAAAATGCAAGATATGACAGGAAATGCATGAACCTGGCATCAACTTGGAAAACCAAGTGTGCCACTGGATAGAGGGGAAGAAATCGATTGAAAACGATATAAAGATCATTGGAATCGGAGCTACGGTTTGGAAATGGCAAGCGTTTTAAGATATGACACCGGTATGCGATTTGCAGCAAGTAGGCATCTAAATGCAACGAAATGAACATGCTACAACCACCAAACATGAAAACAAAATACATGGCAGTGATG
>NC_041390.1:329951398-329951940 GCF_002162155.2 Triticum dicoccoides | reverse complement strand
CAGTGATGTACACAAGATGGTTATCAAAACACTAGCACTGAGACATAGGCAAATTCATCCATTAAGAGGTTCAAACAAGCATGGCTAAAACGCAAATGCAAAACAGATTCCAGACTTAGTGAAATTAACACTAGCCTGAAATTTCAGATCACGATGCTCTTTTCGGAGCAGCAAAACAACATGATAGAAAACCTGAACATGACAAGTAAGAACATGGCATGGAGCTACTCAACAAGCTTAACAAAACACCCAAAGTGACCTGGGGCCAAAAGGGTTCACAAAATACTCTACCGAGCTCACGAACATAGCTGGAACACAATCAGTTTTCAGACTTAGTGAAAACTGAGACATGCTGAAATATAACTCACGAAGGCATGTAAACGAGCTCGATGCACTCACTACGGTGCAAGTCATGGCAAGGAAAGCATATAACCAGCAAGAAGGCACAATGTGCTAGCTACACATGGCAAGAACGAAGGCATAGCATGAATGGAACACTAACGGTAGCATCGGCAAAATTGCAAACAAGTTGACGATCTGCC
>NC_041390.1:329942477-329949622 GCF_002162155.2 Triticum dicoccoides | reverse complement strand
GGTGGGAGGCGCCGGCGGCGGGGGTGACGTGGCGGCCCCCGAGTGGGCGGGCTGCGGCGGCGGACGCTGTCCGGCCGGGGGCGGACACGTCCGTCGGTGGAGATCTTTTTTTTTAAAAAAAACTAGGGTTTCGGACGGGGGAAGAAGAGATCCGAATGGAGGGGGTATAAATAGGCATAGAGGGAGCTAGGAGAGTCCAAATGAGGTGCGGTTTTCGCCCACACGATCGTGATCGAACGCTCTAGGACATTGAGCAGAGTTTGGTGGGTTTTGGGCCAAATTTGGGGGGTGTTGGGCTGCAACACACACGAGGCCTTTTCGGTCCCTCGGTTAACCGTTGGAGTAGCAAACGAAGTCCAAATGATACGAAACTTGACAGGCGGTCTACCGGTAGTAAACCAAGGCCGCTTGGCAAGTCTCGGACCAATCCGGAAATGTTTAATCCCCACACACGAAAGAAAGCTAGAAATGGCCACCGGAGGAGAACGAAGCGCCGGAATGCTAAACGGACAACGGGGAAAATGCTCGAATGCATGAGATGAACATGTATGCAAATGCAATGCACGAGATGACATGGTATGAGATGCATGAAAACGAAAACAACACACGGAGACAAAGACCCGAACCCGAGAAATAAATATAACTTGACAGCGGAAACGACAAGAGTTGGATACAAATATGGAAAGTATGTTTGGGGCGTTACAACACTCCACCACTACGAAAAGATCTCGTCCCGAGATCTAGGACTGAAAGAACTCCGGGTACTCAGAACGGAGGTGATCCTCGCGTTCCCAGGTAGCTTCACGGTCGGAATGGTGAGACCACTTGACTTTGAGAAATTTGATTGACTTGTTGCGAGTCTTGCGTTCAGTCTCTTCAAGAATAGCAACTGGGTGCTCACGATAAGAGAGATCTTCTTGGAGCTCAATGTCCTCGAAGTTGACGGTGCGGTCAGGTGTCTTGAAGCACTTTCGAAGCTGAGAGACATGGAACACATCATGAACATTTGCAAAGTTTGAAGGAAGCTCGAGTTGATAGGCGAGGTCGCCTCTCGTGCTGACAATCTTGAAAGGTCCCACGTATCTAGGGGCAAGCTTCCCTTTGATACCGAAGCGACGAGTACCTTTCATGGGAGAGACGCGGAGGTAAACATGATCTCCGATCTCGAAAGCCAATTCACGGTGCTTACTATCATAGTAGCACTTCTGGCGGGATTGAGCTGCTTTGAGATTATCACGAATGACTTTGCACATTTCTTCTGCCTCTGTGATTAAGTCATTACCCAGCAGCTGACGTTCACCGGTTTCAGACCAGTTGAGAGGGGTACGACACTTCCTGCCATATAGAATTTCAAAGGGGGCCTTGCCCGAACTTGCTTGAAAGCTGTTGTTGTATGAGAATTCAGCATAAGGAAGACAGTCCTCCCACTTCATGCCGAAAGAAATCACACAAGCCCTGAGCATGTCTTCGAGAATCTGGTTGACACGCTCGACTTGACCGCTTGTTTGAGGATGGAAAGCTGTGCTGAAGCGGATGTTGGTGCCCATGGCCTTCTGAAAAGAATCCCAAAACTTGGAGGTAAAGATGCTGCCACGGTCTGAAGATATCACTTGAGGAATACCGTGCAGAGAGACAATGCGAGAGGTATAGAGTTCCGCCAATTGAGCTGCAGTGATCGACTCTTTGATAGGCAGAAAATGAGCCACTTTGGTGAGCTTGTCGATGACAACAAAGATAGCATCATTGCCACGCTTGGACTTTGGAAACCCAGTCACGAAGTCCATTTCAATGTGGTCAAACTTCCATTCTGGAATGGCAAGAGGTTGGAGGAGACCAGCTGGCCTTTGGTGTTCTGCCTTCACTCTTCTGCAGACATCACATTCATTCACGAATTGAGCGATCTCGCGCTTCATTCGAGTCCACCAATAAGTTTGCTTGAGATCCTGATACATCTTCGTACTACCAGGGTGGATGGAGAGGAGAGAGTTGTGAGCCTCGTTCATGATCACCTTACGAAGTTCACCTTTGGGCACAACAATTCGATCCTCGAAGAAGAGAGTGTCCTTGTCATCAAGTCGGTAGCACTTGTACTTGGACTGACTCTTTGCAATACCAATCTTCACCTTCTTCACCATAGCATCAAGAAGTTGGGCTTGGCGAATCTGGTCTTCTAAGGTAGGAGAGACTTGAAGGTTGGCGAGGAAACCTTGAGGAACAACTTGCAGATTAAGTTTGCGGAAAGCTTCACAAAGCTGGGGTTGATAAGGCTTGAGAATCAGACTGTTGCAATATGCTTTTCTGCTCAAAGCGTCAGCAATCACATTAGCCTTGCCTGGAGTATACTCGATACTCGGATTGTACTCTTGAATCATTCCGACCCATCGAGTCTGCCTGAGGTTGAGATTAGGCTGAGTGAAGATGTACTTGAGACTCTTGTGATCAGTGAAAATATCCACTTTCCTTCCCAATAGAAGATGTCTCCAAGTCAACAAAGCGTGCACAACTGCCGCCAACTCGAGATCATGAGTGGGGTAGTTCTTCTCATTAGGTTTCAACTGGCGAGAGGTATAAGCAACAACTTTCTTCTCTTGCATCAGTACAGCACCGAGACCTTGGAGAGAGGCATCACAAAAGACCTCGTACGGCTTGGTTTCATCAGGCGGAGTCAGAACTGGAGCAGTGATCAATTTCTCTTTCAAAGTGTTGAAAGCAATATCACACTCCAGAGACCAAACGTACTTGACGTGCTTCTGAAGAAGATTTGAGAGAGGCTTGGCGATCTTAGAAAAGTTTTCAACGAATCTTCTGCAATAGCTTGCGAGACCGAGGAAACTGCGGAGTTGCTTTACGTTCTGAGGAGGTTCCCAATTCACAATTGCAGACACCTTCTCAGGATTCACGGAAATACCCTTGGCAGAGATGATATGACCAAGATAAAGAACCTCATCGAGCCAAAATTCACACTTGGAGAACTTGGCGTAGAACTGATGTTCTCTGAGCTTGTCAAGAACCAAACGCAAGTGCTTAGCATGATCTTCCTTGTTCTTCGAGAAAACCAGAATGTCGTCAAGATAGACCAAAACAAATTCATTGGTGTAGGGGCTGAAGATGAAGTTCATCATGCGAGAGAACGTCGGAGGAGCGTTTGCGAGGCCAAAAGACATGACGGTGTATTCATATGAACCAAAGCTTGTTCTGAACGCCGTCTTGGGAATATCTTGCTCACGAATACGAATCTGATGATAACCCATACGGAGATCAAGCTTGGAGAATACTTGAGCACCCTTGAGTTGTTCGAACAACTCATTGATATTGGGAAGTGGGTATTTGTTCTTGATGGTCTTCTTGTTTACTGGACGGTAATCAACACAAAGTCGACTCGATCCATCCTTCTTCTTCACAAAAAGAACACCACAACCCCACGGAGAAGTACTAGGCCGGATGAGACCCAATCTTTCTTGCTCATCGAGTTGTTTCTTCAACTCCTTCAACTCTTCGGGGCCGAGCTTGTAAGGACGTTTGCACACAGGTTCCGTACCGGGCTCAAGTTCAATAACAAATTCAACTGGCCGGTGCGGAGGCATTCCTGGGAGCTCTTCTGGAAAGACGTCTTGATACTCACAAACAACCGGAATCTGCGAAATAGCATCCAATTCACCCTTCTCATTGAGAGAAAACAACCGGATGGTATTATCCCGAGCGGCAAAGACAATGACATCCTCAGACGAATGAGTCAGTTGAATCTGCCTGGCTGCACAATCAAGCTGAGCTTTATGCTTAGAGAGCCAGTCCATCCCGAGAATAAGATCGATATCCGAGTTGCCAAGAACCATTGGAGAAGCAAGAAACTTGAAATCGCCCATCGTGATAGCGACATCTGGCACCTCCAGACTTGCACTCAAACGTTTGCCAGGAGAAATGATATCCATATGTTTACCCAAATGAGAAGAAACGAACTCATGCTTGGTAAAAAATGGCTTTGACATGAAACAATGCGATGCGCCCGAGTCAAAAAGAACTTTTGCAGGAATATCATTAACAGGAAGGTTACCCATGATCACATCTGACGAGTCCTCTGCCTGGGCTGCATTCAGCATATTGACCTTGGCGTGCTTGGGATTGTGCTTGACCACAGCTGTACTTGCCGATCTGACAGGAGGAGGAGGAGGAAGACGCCTCTGGTTGGTACACTTGTTGGCATAGTGACCCTTCTGTTGGCACTTGTTGCACGTGACCTCTGAAAGCGGACGGTGATACGGAGCACTTGGTCTTGGCACTTGTGACGAAGACTTGTTCTGAAAGCCTGGGTTGGGTGGGTGGGAGAAACCACTGTCACCTTTACTCTTCTGCTGAAACGGCTGACGGAACGGAGGAGGAGGAAGCCAATACTTCTGCTGCTTGGCCACTTGAGTAGAGGAAGACGGAGTAACATCTCTGGCACGCTTCCTGGAAGCATCACACCTTATCTGAGCAGCCTCTTGCTTCAGTGCCATGTTGTAGAACTCATCGTATCTCAACGGCTCAAAGAGGACAAGAGCGAGCTGAATTTCCTCACGAAGACCACCCCTGAACTGATAGATCATGCTCTTCTCATCAGGAACATCCTGCTTGGCAAAACGGGCGAGCTTCTGGAACAACTTGTTGTAGTCATAGACAGACAAAGAGCCTTGCTTCAGATTGCGGAATTCCTGACGCTTACTCTCAACCACACTTTGAGGGATGTGATGAGCGCGGAAATCTTGACGGAAATCGTCCCAAGTGATCAGACGTCCACCTCTGGAATCCTTGTACTGCTGGAACCACTCTGCAGCCTGATCTTTGAGCTGGAAAGAAGCGAACTTGACGAAATCTTCAGGCCTGACGTTGCTGCTTTCAAAATGCTTGCCCAGATCCACTAGCCAATCGTCAGCATCGGTAGCCTCAACACAACCGCTGAACGTCTTTGGGCCATTAGCAAGGAACTGGTTCAGTGTAGCAAAGTGGTGCTGATTATGGCCTTGATTCCCTTGACTGCCTTGATTGCGCTCTTGGAGAATTTGCATGATCAACTGTGTGTTTGCATTAGTAGCGGCCATCACAGCTTGCCATGCTTTCGGAGGAGGCGGAGGTGGAGGCGTATCAGGATTCGGAGTCGTGCGCGTTGGAGGATCCATCCTGAAGAGGTTGACCACCATTAGCACATTGATAGACAACAATATAGAAGCTGAATCCAACGGAATGAAAATTGCAACAAATAGTCTTCACATCCGAACAAAATGAACGAATGCATTCCTCTTCAAATGGTCACATATCCATAAATTGAGAAGCCACGTAGAATTAAGGTAGAGAAATAAATCAACAAGGTACGGATCAAGAACGAATAATCGGTAAGAAATCCCAATCTCAAACCAATTTCCGTGGAAGAAGAACTAGAGCTACTAGAATTCCCACCTATGAAACTCCCGAACCTTTCCGGTTATGCAATCAGGTGTTGGGGATACAGGGGAAGCACAATATCTCACCCAAACTAGCAAATCCTACATCCAGCTGTATCCATCCTTCAACACATAACCAGGAAAACTTCGGAAACCATCTACCTCAACCTTCGAAAAGCAACCGTTATACAAGTTATGGCGATACTCCCGAACTCCCGCCCCAGTACTGGGTGGCGTCGAGGTTATCTCACCAATGAACTGTATAAAAGAGATTTTCGATGTCGGCGAACATATCTCAAGTATACCAGAATTGCAACGATAAAATTGTGATGACAACACCTCGGAGCTCAACTCCCCGGGACACTGCCACAACCCCTAAAGACAGGAGGCACCAAGAACAATGTTCTCGTCACAAAACCATCGGAACAAACCCAAGATACTCGCGTGATCCTAAAAAAAAATTAGTGAAATTTGAGAAGAGAAGAGTCAAAACTCTACGTCAGGATGCCTTACCAGAGCGATGAGGAGACTGGGAAGTAAAAGAATTCCTAAGCTCTCCGATATATAATTCCTAAGGACTCAAAACATTTTTCTAGACACAACTCGGCTGCTAAAAACGATCAAGCAATGGGGGCTCCTAAGGTCGGTGAAGGCTCTGATTACCAACTTGTAACGCCCTCGATGCGGCTATAGCTCCCACGTGTCGAGGCACGACTTAGAGGCATAACCGCATTGAAAGCAATGTCGCAAGTCAGGCAATCATTACAACATCCCATGTAATATATGATAAAAGGGGGAGATAACATAGTTGGCTTACACTCGCCACGTCACATCAGAGTACATAAATAACATCCATCATACAAATCACTCATGGCCCGACTACGGTGCCAAAATAGAAAAGACCCCCAACATGCGACAAGGCCCTGAATCGATAACCCCAACTAGGCACCACTACTGATCATCCGGAAAAGACACATAGTATCGCTGAGAGTCCTCGTCGAACTCCCACTTGAGCTCGTAATCGTCAACTGGAGCAGAAACACCTGGACCTGCATCTGGAGTTGTAGTATCTGTGAGCCACAGGGACTCAGCAATCTCACACCCACGCGATCAAGACTATTTAAGCTTATAGGACAGGTACGGCAATACAAGTGGAGCTGCAGCAAGCGACTAGCATATATGGTGGCTAACTTATGCGCAAATGAGAGCGAGAAGAGAAGGCGAAGCACGAGCGAGAAGCTAAAGGAACAACCTGCGCAAGCATAACTCCAACACCGTGTCCACTTCCCGAACTCCGCCGAGAAGGGGCCATCACGGTAACACACACGGTTGATTCATTTTAATTAAGTTAAGTTAAAGTTATCTACAACCGAACATTAACAAATTCCCATCTGCCCATAACCGCGGGCACGGCTTTTGAAAGATCAATCCCTGCAGGGGGGTCCCAACTTAGCCCATAACAAGCTCTCACGGTCAATGAAGGAATAGACCTCCACCCAAGACACACCGATCAGACTCGGTATCTTGGTACAACAAGATGATTCGACAGGTTAAAACAAGTCCAGCAACACCGCCCGAATGTGCCGACAAATCCCGATAGGAGCTGCACATATCTCTTTCTCAGGGCACGCTCGGATAGGTCAAGCTACGAGTAAAACCAACCCTCGAGTTTCCCCGAGGTGGCCCCGCAGGCTGCCTGGTTCGGACCAACACTCAGAGGAGCACTGGCCC
>NC_041390.1:329936562-329939929 GCF_002162155.2 Triticum dicoccoides | reverse complement strand
CGGCGGCGGGGGTGATGTGGCGGCCCCTGAGTGGGCGGGCTGCGGCGGCGGACGCTGTCCGGCCGGGGGCGGACACGTCCGTCGGTGGAGATCTTTTTTTTTTAAAAAAAAACTAGGGTTTCGGACGGGGGAAGAAGAGATCCGAATGGAGGGGGTATAAATAGGCATAGAGGGAGCTAGGAGAGTCCAAATGAGGTGCGGTTTTCGCCCATACGATCGTGATCGAACGCTCTAGGACATGGAGCAGAGTTTGGTGGCTTTTGGGCCAAATTTGGGGGGTGTTGGGCTGCAACACACACGAGGCCTTTTCGGTCTCTCGGTTAACCGTTGGAGTAGCAAACGAAGTCCAAATGATACGAAACTTGACAGGCGGTCTACCGGTAGTAAACCAAGGCCGCTTGGCAAGTCTCGGACCAATCCGGAAATGTTTAATCCCCACACACAAAAGAAAGCTAGAAATGGCCACCGGAGGAGAACGAAGCGCCGGAATGCTAAACGGACAACGGGGGAAATGCTCGAATGCATGAGATGAACATGTATTCAAATGCAATGCACGAGATGACATGGTATGAGATGCATGAAAACGAAAACAACACACGGAGACAAAGACCCGAACCCAAGAAATAAATATAACTTGACAGCGGAAACGGCAAGAGTTGGATACAAATATGGAAAGTATATCTGGGGCGTTACAATTGAGCAGCCTCTTGCTTCAGTGCCATGTTGTAGAACTCGTCGTACCTCAAGGGCTCAAAGAGAACAAGAGCTAGCTGAATTTCTTCTCTGAGACCACCCCTGAACTAGTATATCATGCTCTTCTCATCAGGGACGTCTTGCTTGGCAAAGCGGGCGAGCTTCTGGAACAACTTATTGTAGTCATAGACAGACAAAGAGCCTTGCTTCAGGTTGCAGAATTCCTCACGCTTGCTTTCAACCATGCTCGGGGGAATGTGATGAGCCCTGAAATCTCGACGGAAATCATCCCAAGTGATAACACGTCCACCTCTGGAGTCCTTGTACTGCTGGAACCATTCTACAGCTTGATCTTTGAGTTGGAAGGAAGCGAACTTAACAAAGTACTCAGGCCTGACGTTACTGCACTCGAAATGTTTGCACAGATCCACCAGCCAATCGTCAGCATCGGTTGCCTCAACACAATTGCTGAAAGTCTTTGGCCCGTTAGCAAGGAACTGGTTGAGTGTAGCAAAGTGATTCTGATTGTTGCCTTGATTCCCTTGGTTGCCTTGATTGCGCTCTTGAAGAATTTGCATGATCAACTATGTGTTTGCATTGGTTGCGGCCATCACAGCTTGCCATGCCTCCGGAGGAGGTGGAGGTGGTTGTGGATCAGGATTCAGAGTCGTGCACGTTGGAGGAGCCATCCTAAATAGGTTGACCACCATTAGCACATTGATGGACAAATATTGAAGCTGAATCCAACGGAATGAAAATTGCAACATATAGTCTTCACATCCGAGCAAAATGAACGAATGTATTCCTCTTGAAATGGTCACATATCCATAAATTGAGATGCCACGTAGAATTAAAGTAGAGAAATAAATCAACAAGGTACGGATCAAGAACGAGTAATCGGTAAGAAATCCCAATCTCAAACCAATATCCGTGGAAGAAGAACTAGAGCTACAAGAATTCCCACCTATGAAACTCCCGAACCTTTCCGGTTATGCAATCAGGTGTTGGGGATATAGGGGAAGCATAATATCTCACCCAAACAAGCAAATCCTACATCCAGCTGTATCCATCCTTCAACACATAACCAAGAAACCTTCGGAAACCATCTACCTCAACCTTCGAAAAGCATCCATTATACAAGTTATGGCGATACTCCTGAACTCCCGCCCCAGTACTGGGTGGCGTCGAGGTTATCTCACCAACGAACTGCATAAAAGAGATTTTCGATGTCGGCTTACTAAACTTAGGTATTCCAGAATTGCAACGATAAAATTATGATGACAACACCTCAGAGCGTCCCTCCCCGGGACACTTCCACTAAACCCCTGACAGGAGGCACCAAGACAACGTTCTCATCATAAAACCATCGGAACGATTCCAAGATAACCGCGTGATCCTAAATTTTTTTTAGTGAAATTTGAGAAGAGAAGAGTCAAAACTCTATGTCAGGATGCCTTACCAGAGCGATGAGGAGACTGGGAAGTAAAAAGAATTCCTAAACTCTCCGATATATAATTCCTAAATGACTCAAAACATTTTTCTAGACACAACTCGGCCGCTAAAAACGATCAAGCAATGGGGCTCCTAAGGTCGGGGAAGGCTCTGAATACCAACTTGTAACACCCTCGATGCGACTATAGCTCCCACGTGTCGAGGCACGACTTAGAGACATAATCGCATTGAAGGCATATGTCGCAAGTTAGGCAATCTTCACAACATCCCATGTAATATGAATCATAAAGGGGAGATAACATAGTTGGCTTACACTCGCCACGTCAATCAAGTACATAGATAACATTAAATCATCCAAACACTCATGGCCCGACTACGGCGCCAAAATAAAAGAGAACCCAACATGCGACACGGTCCCGATCACCCCCAACTGGGCACCAGTACTGATCATCAGGAAAGGAAACATAGTAACATTGAGAGTCTTCGTTGAACTCCCACTTGAGCTCAAACGCGTCTCCTGGAGTGGAATCATCAAGGCCTGCATCTGGTGTAATAGTAAACTGTGAGCCACAGGGACTCAGCAATCTCGCACCCTCGCGATCAAGACTATTTAAGCTTATAGGTATGGCAAGGTAAATATATGTGGAGCTGCAGCAAGCGACTAGCAAAAATATGGTGGCTAACTTATTCGCAAAAGAGAGCGAGAAGAGGAGGCAAAGCGCGAGCGAGAAACTAGGGAACAACCTGCGTCAACATTACTCCAACACGGTGTCCACTTCCCGGACTCCGCCGAGAAGAGGCCATCACGGTAACACACCCAGTTGATTCATTTTAATTAAGTTATGGTTCAAGTTATCTACAATCGGACATTAACAAATTCCCATCTGCCCATAACCGCGGGCATGGCTTTCGAAAGTTCAAATCCCTGCAGGGGAGTCCCAACTTAGCCCATGACAAGCTCTCATGGTCAACGAAGGAATAGACTTCCTCCCAAGACGTTCCGATCAGACTCGGTATCTTGGTTTTCAAGACACTTCGACAGGTTAAAAGTAGACCAGAACACCGCCCGAATGTGCCGACAAATCCCGATAGGAGCTGCACATATCTCTTTCTCAGGGCACAATCGGATAAGCAATCCGTACAACAAAAACCAGCCCTCGAGTTTCCCCGAGGTGGCGCTGCAAGGGGCTCTAGGTTGGACCAACACTCAGAGGAGCACTGG
>NC_041390.1:329900163-329936304 GCF_002162155.2 Triticum dicoccoides | reverse complement strand
AACCCAAGGGAAAGAAAAGGCTAGGTGGCAAATGGTAAAACCAAGGTTGGACATTGCTGGAAAAGCTTTAATCAAGGCGAACTATCAAGGGGTTCCCATTATAACCCAACCGCGTAAGGAACGCAATATCCGGGAACATAACACCGATATGACGGAAACTAGGGCGGCAAGAGTGGAACAAAACACTAGGCGAGAGGCCGAGCCTTCCACCCTTTACCAAGTGTATAGATGCATTAAGATAACATAGCAATATAATGATATCCCAAAAAGTAAATAAATGTTCCAACGAGGAACGACCTTCAATCTTCACCTGCAACTAGCAACGCTATAATAGGGGCTGAGCAAAGCGGTAACATAGCCAATCAACGGTTTGCTAGGACATGGTGGGTTATAGGTTTGACATGGCAATTTGGGAGGCTTGAAAGCAAGTGGTAGGCATCGTAGCATTGGCATAGAAAAAGAGCGAGCGAACTAGCATAGCAAAGATAGTAGTGATTCGAGGGTATGATCATCTTGCCTGCACAGTTGTCAGAGTTGACTGGATCCTCGAAAGCAAACTCAACGGGCTCCTTGTTAGCGAACTCGTCTCCCGGCTTTACCCAATCAAGACAACAAGCAACAAGGATAGAATCATCCACGTGCAAGGATCAAGCAATATGATGCAATGATGATATGCTATGCGGGATGCGATGCGGGATGCAAAATGCAAGATATGACAGGAAATGCATGAACCTGGCCTCAAATTGGTAATCCAAGTGTGCCAATGGAAAGATGAGATGAAATCGCTTGAAAACGATATAAAGAACGCCGGAATCGGAATTACGGTTTGGAAATGGCAAGCGATTCAAATATGACACCGGTCTGCGATTTACAGCAAGTAGCCATCTAAATGCAATGAGATGAACATGCTACTGCACCCAAACATGACAACAAAATACATGGCAGGGATGCATTCAAGATTCTTAACAAAAGTCTAGCACTGAGCTACGGCCAATTCATCCATTAACAGGTTCAAACAAGCATGGCAAAACTGCATATGGCAAATAGATCTCAGACTTAGTGAAATTAACACTTGTCTGGAATTTCAGATCAAGTAGCCCTCTTCGGAGCAACAAAACTACCTGCTACAGGGTCTGAACATGGCAAAGTAAAGTATGGCATGGAGCTACGCAAAGAGCTTAACAAAATTCTATTAGTGACCTTGAGCCAAAAAGGACCAGAAAATACAATTGCAAGCGTGTGAACATAGCAAAAACATAATCAGTTTTCACACAGTGAAAACTGACACATGCTGAAACATAACTCAAGTAGGCATGTTTACGAGCTCGATGCACTCACTACGGTGCAAGTCATGACAAGATAAGCATACATCTATCAAGAACACACAAAATGCAAGCTAGACATGGCAAGAACAATAGCATAGCATGCATTGATCAACTACAACAACATCGGCAAAATTGCAAACAAGTTGACAATCTTCCCAAATTCACAAAGTAGCAAAAGTAGAGCTCGATTGACTCAAGCTAGGGTGCTCCATAATTGCAAACAAAGACATGGATGAATAGAGCACTACAAGATTAACAAAACATCCTTACTGATCATCCTCAAAAGAGGCACAGATCACTAGGAAAACAACATGAACATATGGCAACCTGAGATAAACAACTCAAGGACTTAGTGGAATTGCTAAGTCCCTGAAAACAGAATTAGCAAGTGCACCACTTTGCAAGCTTGCACTAGACACCACACACATCACAAAAATACATGGGTTGCACCTCTGTAGCAGATCATGGGCATATGTAGAACTCATGGGCATATCATGCACACATTAATCATGGCAAAAATGACAACAAAACTAAATGGAGTAGCAGATCTGACAATTATCTCAAGTAGCCCTCTTCTAACAGCATTTCGGGCATCAAGATGAACTTAAATGAAAATGATGCAATGGGATGAAATGATGTACTCTCTGAGATGAACATTTTGATATGCTATATGCATGAATTGGAGCTACGGATGCAAAGTTATGATGCTATGAACAGGGGCACTTGAACTGAAAATTTAGGGACTTAGAGGGAAAAACAACCCCGAGATCTAGGGTTCCGGTGGCACGTGGCCCGAGGCTGGATCCGAGCTCGCCGACGTCGATGGCCGGTGCGGCGGCCGGAGCAGGAGGAAGAGGCCGGGCGACGGAGAGGAGGCGAGGCGATGGCCGGACGACGGCGTCGGTGGCGGCGGAGGCGGCGACTTGAGCGGCGGCGCGGCGCGAGGCGGGGAGGAGCGGCGACCAGGCGGCAGCGGCGGCGTTCGCCGGCGTCGAGGCGGGCGAGGCGAGGAGGCGCCGGCGCGGGCGAAGGAGAGCGGGGCGGCGCTGCGAGCCGGGCGCGGAGAGGCGGCGACTGGGCCCGGGGGCAGGGGTTGGGCCGAGCGGGCCCGCGCGGTTGCGGCGGCGATGTGGTCCGGGGGCGCCACGTGGCGTCTCCCGGTTGGCGGCGGTGGATGTCCGACGCGGGGCGGACAATGTCCGTCGGCGGTGGGTAGAATTTTAGGGTTTCGGAGAGGGAGATCCGGATTTCGGGGAAGGGGTCTTAAAATAGAGGTAGAGGGAGCTAGGAGAGTCCAAATGAGGTGCGGTTTTTGGCCACGCGATCGTGATCGAACGCTCTAGATGATGGAGCAGGTTTTGGTGGGTTTTGGGCCAAACTGGAGGGGTGTTGGGCTGCAGACACACGAGGCCTTTTCGGTCCCTCGGTTAACCGTTGGAGTATCAAACGAAGTCCAAATGATACGAAACTTGACAGGCGGTCTACCGGTAGTAAACCAAGGCCGCTTGGCAAGTCTCGGTCCAATCCGAAAATGTTTAATCCCCACACGAAAGAAAGCTAGAAATGACCACCGGAGGAGAACGAAGCGTCGGAATGCAAAACGGACAACGGGGAAAATGCTCGAATGCATGAGATGAACACGTATGCAAATGCAATGCACATGATGACATGATATGAGATGCATGACAACGATACAAACACACGGAGACAAAGACCCGAACCCGAGAAAATAAATTAAATAACGCCGGAAACGGCAAGAGTTGGAGTACTAATTGGGAAAGTTACATCCGGGGTGTTACATCCGAGCTCGCGGCCGGCCCCGTTTTGCCACCCCACAGCCCGGATCTGGTGGGATCCGGCCGCATCCGCCCCGTCATACGCTCGCCGGTGACCTCCCGCCTGGTCCACGCGACCCTGCTGCCTGCAAGCCGCCACCGCCAGCGCCCCTTCGCTTGCTCAGGCATGAGCACGATGGGAGGGAGAGAACCGTTGTAACACCCACAATGCGGCTATATCTCCCACGTGTCGGGGCATGACTTAGAGGCATAGGCGCATGGTAATTTTGTTGCAAGAGGGGTAATCTTCACACAATCCCATGTACTGAATAGAAAGGGATAAAGAGCTGGCTTACTATCGCCACTTCACACAAATAACAAGTTAAACATACATGATCCAGAGTAAAATCAAGGTCCGACTACGGAACCAAAATAAAATAAGAAAACCCCAATTGCTAGATTGTGACGCCCGGATAATTAAGCTACAGTAACCTCTGCTAATTGTGCCAGGTCATCACTCCTACTGTTGCTAATCCTCACTTGATCCAAATCTCTGTTCTCATTCGAACTCAAAAATTTAAGTCAAAAATTCAAATTTGTGAAACATGAAAGCTAAAATGTTCAATGTGTGGCAAAGAATCCCTGGATATTTGTCATGTTGGAACCGACCTCTTTTGGATTTCCAAGTGCCCATGGAATTGTATTTAGTGGTCCAACAACATATTTATTGACCTTTCCAATTTCTAAAAATGCTTGAAGAATTCCATTGGCCCTGAAACTTTTTAGGCAACACCACAATGTTGTGCCTGAATTATTTGCTAAATTTCACATTCAACAAAGGTCTCGTTTGATGTCTTGTTTTCATCCGAAACAGTAGCTATCCTATTATTCCAAAATAAAAGAAATGGAAAAAGAAAAACAGAAACCCCCCTCCCCAAGTGGGCCTCATGGCCCAGTTGGCCATCCCACCAGGCCAACCCCAGGCCGGCCCACACCTCGGCCTATAACCCCACTAACTCCCACTCCCTGATCCCTAACCCACTCTTCCCACGCCACTCTCTCCCTCCCCCCGATCTGGATCGAGATCGGGGGCGCAAACCTGGCAACCGCACCGCCCTGACGCCCGCCGTTGTCGACCCCGTCGCGTCGATGCTCGCCTCCCGGACTCCTCCTCGCCCTCCTCTCCTTTGCGCGACACCCGCCTGATCGCGACCTCGCCTCGTTATCGAACGGACGCTGTCGCCAGTCGTCATCGCCACCCCGTCGCCGTCCCTTCGTCGACCGCCGCCGCCACGAGCTCCGGCGCCTCCCCGACTCCTCCTCGCGCACACTATTGCACACCCTACAGGGCCCGGTGAGGCCCCCACCTCCGTTTTCCCCCTCTCCTTTCCCTCCTGTCGCTCTAGGTCGCCCCCTCCGTCGCACCCGAGCTCCCGAGGAGCTCGTGGTTGCCATACCTGTGTGATCCGCTGTCGCGTGCTGGCCACCTCCCTGCGCGCCCACACTCCATGCGTCGTCGTCACCGCGTTGGCCGCCCGTGCCCAGCCACTACCCTCGCCGTGTTGTTGCTGTGGCTGCTGTCCGTGCGCAGCCGTGCCAACCCTGCCTCCGCCCGGCCATGCCCTGACGCCGCCCTCGTCGCTCCACGGCATCCGGGGTTCCTGCCGCTGGCCGCGGTCCCCCTCCATTCTGCGCTGGCCGGTGGCCTCGCCGGAGCCCGTGCCCAGCCATGGAGCCCGAGCCCCTGGTGCCGTGCTTGCCCAGGTCCGGCCTCCATGGGCGCACGCCCACTAACCCGCTCGCCCAGCGCCCGCTAGGCCAGCCAGGGCCACTAATCAAGGGGCCCCACGGCCCTTTTTCAAAAAAATGTATATTAAAAATAATTATGACTAATTAATTGTTTAATCAATTAATTAACTTAATTAAAGTTTGATTAGTTAACTTAACCTGCTCCTTAACTACCTAATCTATAATTAGCTAGTTATGTCAATGACAAGGGGGCCACCCCGTGTTGACCAGTCAAGTGTTGACTGGTCAACTGGGACCCCCTGGCCCACCTGTCAGCTACTGGGTGCACTTTGTGTACATTGTGCTGGGTGCATCTAGCTTTTTAATTTTATTTTCGAATTAATAATTATTTTATAATAATGTTTAAATCTTTGAAAAATCGTAGAAAATAATCTGTACATCGGATGAAAAAGTTTTCTACATGAAAGTTACTCAGAACGACGAGACGAATCCGAATACGTGGTTCGTTCATCTGTCACATGCCCCTAGTAGGCTGAACATGTAACATTCCCCTTCCGGTCCTCTGTCTGACACAGATCCGGAACCGGGAATACATTCCCGGTTGAATTCCCCCTTCACCTATATCGTGTAGCCATACGTTAGGCCACACCGGCACAGCTTATTGCCACGTTATGCTTTGTGATGCTATGTTTGCTTTATATTTACTTTTTCTTCCCCCTCTTCTCTCCGGTAGACCCCGAGACCGATGCTGCCCCTGTGATCGACTACGTCGACGACGACCCCTACTTGCCAGAGTAACCAGGCAAGCCCCCCCTTTGATCATCCCGATATCGCCCATTCCATTCTCTCATGCTTGCATTAGATTTTGCTACTGTTATTGTTTGCTCCTATTCTGATGCATAGCCTGCTTTTGTAACCTGCTCATTGTTACCTACCTGCTTATCCTAAACTGCTTAGTATAGGTTGGTTGGTGATCCATCAGTGACCCCCACCTTGTCCCAGTTGCCTTGCTTTATGTTCGATGACTCGATCAACATGACTGACGTCCAGTCCCCGACACCGCACATCACCCCCCTAGTTGTATGACTCTGCAGAGTAACCATTCAGTGCTGAGGGTGGAACCTCTTACATCACTCCTGATGAGATCTCTGTAGTATAGCTACCCGGTCGTGGACATCGAGGGTGATTTCCTCCTTAACCACTTCCGATACGACTCTGTCATGCAACCCCTCAAGTGTGAACCTCGAGGGTGGTCCCTCTTACATTCACCTTGATGATTACATCGAGTGGAATTCACCGGGGCTGATTCCTCGGGTTTTCCCCTTGATGTTTGGACACACGGTTACTATGGTTACTATGACTTTATACTGAAGCATGTTACTAAAGACGGGTTGACCTTGAGGGGTGCCCGCGCGAGCTTAATAGCGAGTGATGTGGAGTCGGGTTGACCTCGAAGGTACACGCGACATACTTACGAGGCGTGGCCAGGCATTCTAAGCCCTTGCCGCAAGTAGTCGAGACGGGGCGACGGGGTCACATCAATCTCGAGTCTCTGCTCATTACCGCGCGTTCCTAATCCACTATGATTTGGATATTTGATCCGAGGGGCCTCTGGCCTGATAGCACTAACCATCAGGTGGGCATAGTATGGGCATTCTGCATCGTATACATCAGCCGAAGCTTAATAGATGTCAGCGACTGAGCGGCACATGCCGGGTTGGATTGGAAAGCACCTACCTTGTTGAAAGAGGTAGCTAGGTCTACTCATCGGCCGTGTACGCAACGTGCAAGAGTTCCCGGGGAGATGGCCCATGACCCTTGGGGGCATAGGTCTAGTCCGGCATGCTGGCCTCTCTATTAAGCCTAGGTCGGGTTGTGGCGTATTGTTTGGCCGAGGCCGGGCATGACCTTGGAAAGTGTGTTCGGCCAGAGTTAATTGAGCATGGTGGGTAAGTTGGTGCACCCCTGCAGAGAAGAAAACATCTATCGATTGCCTATCCTATGGTAACGGACACTTGGAGTTGTATCCCGATCGATACGACTAGAACTGGATACTTGTGATGAGAAATGGATTGTGATGAGACTTGGATATGATATGATAACTGGATAGTATGGCTCTGGGATTGCTTTCTCGCAGGGAGTCGAGAAAGGATCTCTGGCCGAGGTTGATAACACTTCTACTACTTTACTTTATGCTACTCTACTCCCTCCTGTTGCTGCAAGATGGTGGTTTTCAGAAGATGCTAGTCTTCGATAGGCTAGGCTTTCCCCTTCCCTTAAGGCATTCTGCAGTTTAGTCCACAGATACAACCCATTCCTTTGATACAGATGCATACTTAGTTTAGATCTGATGTAAGTCTTGCGAGTACTTTGGATGAGTTCTCATGGGTGCTTTGCTACCTCTTTCCCCCCATACCCGATTGTTGCGACCAGATGACGGATCCCAGGAGCTAGACGACACCACTGAAGACTACTGCTACCCCGAGGGTGCCTACTACTATGTGACAGCCGCTGATGACTTGGAGTAGTTAGGAGGCTCCCAGGCAGGATGCCTTGCCTTTTCGATCGTTGTTGCTTTTGTGCTAGCCTTCTTAAGGCAAACTTGTTTAACTTATGTCTGTACTCAGATATTGTTGCTTCTGCTGACTCTTGTGTATTCGAGCTTATGTATTCGAGCCCTAGAGGCCCCTGGCTTGTAATATAAAGCTTGTATTATTTTATTTTGTGTTTAGAGTTGTGTTGTGATATCTTCTCGTGAGTCCTTGATCTTGATCGTACACATTTGCGTGTATGATTAGTGTACGACTGAATGGAGGGCGTAACATAGATTCCCGATCGTCCTAACTGGGCTCCACTACTGATCAACCGGAAAAGACAGAAAACAATGACCAAGATCTTCATCGAGCTCCCACTTGAGCTCGGTTGCATTACCTGCACTGGTATCATCGGCACCTGCAATTGTTTGGAAGTATCCGTGAGTCATGGGGACTCAGCAATATCACACCCGCGAGATCAAGACTATTTAAGCTTATGGGTAGGAAAGGGTAGTGAGGTGGAGCTGCAACAAGCACTAAGCATATATGGTGGCTAACATACGCAAATAAGAGCTAGAAGAGAAGCAACGCAACGGTCGAAAATCTATAAGTGATCAAGAAGTGATCCTAGAACTACTTACGTTCAAGCATAACACAAGACCGTGTTCACTTCCCGGACTCCGCCGAGAAGAGACCATCATGGCTACACACGCGGTTGATGCATTTTAATTAAGTCAAGTGTCAAGTTCTCTACAACTGGACATTAACAAATTCCCATCTGCCACATAACCGCAGGCACGGCTTTCGAAAGTTCAAACCCTCCAGGGGTGTCCCAACTTAGCCCATCACAAGATCTCACGGTCAACGAAGGATATTCCTTCTCCCGGGGAGACCCGATCAGTCTTGGAATCACGATTACAAGACATTTCGACAATGGTAAAACAAGACCAACAAAGCCACCCGATGTGCTGACAATCCCGATATGATTCGCACGTATCTTGTTCTCAGGGCAACACCGAATGAGACAAGCTATGAGTAAAACCAGCCCTCGAGTTCCCCCGAGGTGGCCCCGCAGGCGGCTTGCTTCGGACCAACACTTAGAGAAGCACTGGCCCCGGGGGGGTTAAAATAAAGATGACCCTCGGGAGCATGACTCCCAAGGGAAAAGTATAGGAGGTGGTGAGGCAAATGGTAAAACCAAGGTCGGGCCTTGCTGGAGCAGTTTTATTCAAAGCGAACTGTCAAGGGGTTCCCATAACACCCAACCGCATAAGGAACGCAAAATCAAGGAACATAACATCGGTATGACGGAAACTAGGGCGACAAGAGTGGAACAAAACACCAGACATAAGGCCGAGCCTTCCACCCTTTACCAAGTATATAGACGCATTAATTCAAATAATAGATATTGTGATATCCCAACATATCCATGTTCCATCATGGAACAAACTTTAACTTCACCTGCAACTAGCAACGCTATAAGAGGGGCTGAGCAAAGCGGTAACATAGCCAAACAACAGTTTGCTAGCAAGGTGGGTTAGAGGCTTGACATGGCAACATGGGAGGCATGATATAACAAGTGGTAGGTAGTGCGACATAGCGATAGAGCAAACAACTAGCAAGCAAAGATAGAAGTGATTTCGAGGGTATGGTCATCTTGCCTGAGATCCCGCAAGGAAGAAGAACGAGTCCATGAAGAAGACAAACGGACATAGTCAAACGGATCCTCACAAACACAAAGTTACCGGAACTAACAAGAAGAAGCAACAATGGAAAGAAGCAAACAACATGGCAAACAACCATCACATAAACATGGCATGATGCACAACCAAGTATGATGCATGTCCGGTTTAATGAGGCATGGCATGGCAAAGTGCACAAACAACGCTACAAATTAAGTGGAGCTCAATATGCAACGAGTTGCATATTGACGGAACACCACATCAAATATTTAGTTCTCTCTCGTTTATGTACCCAACAATATTAAATGTTGTTAAACATGGAGGTGAAGCATAATAAAACTACCTATCATAAGTAGCCATGATGGTCTCTTTCCGGCAGAGTCTGGGAAGTGAACACGGTTCTTGTGTTATGGTTGTGCGTAAGTAGTTTCAGGATCACTTCTTGATCATTTCTAGCTTCACGACTGTTGTGTTTCTTCTCTTCTTGCTCTCATTTGTGTATGTTAGCCACCATATTTGCTTAGCGCTTTCTGCAGCTCCACCTCATTACCCTATCCTACCCATAAGTTTAAATAGTCTTGATCTCGCGGGTGTGAGATTTTTGAGTCCTCGTGACTCATGGATACTTCCAAACAGTTGCAGGTGACGATGATAACAGTGCAGGTGGCGCAACCGAGCTCAAGTGGGAGCTCGATGAAGATCTTGGTCGTTCTTTTGTGTCTTTTCCGGATGATCAATAGTGGAGCCCAGTTGGGACGATCGGAGATCTAGCAATTGGGGTTGTCTTCTTTTATTTTGGTTCCATAGTCGGACATTGATTGTACTCTGGATGATGTATGTTTAACTTGTATTTGTGTGAAGTGGCGATTGTAATCCAACTCTTCATCCCTTTCTTATTTAGTACATTGGATTGTGTGAAGATTACCCCTCTTGCGACAAAACTACCATGCAGATATGCCTCTAAGTCGTGCTCCGACACGTGGGAGATATAGCCGCATCGTGGGTGTTACACCGGGCCTCTATATATATAGGACAAGCCACCACCATAGGGGGGATGGATCGGATAGGATCCAACCTGATCTAGCTCATCTCATCTTGGACCGGATCCATTCCACCAAGCCACCACACTCACCAAGCACAAGAACACCTCTCATCTGGAGGCCGTTCTTCCTTTGTAACTGTTCATCCTTAGCCCAAGGGGCAATCCACCACACCACACTTGAGTAGGGTATTACACCACATTGGTGGCCTGAACAAGTATAATCTCTTGTGTCTCATGTTCTTTGGGTTCGTCGAGCTAGGATGTGAGATCATGTTGTCTGCGAGCTAGAGAGGGGGAGAGATCTTCGTGCCCACCCTAGTGTTCGAACCTCAAGGGTTTTGCCAGAAACCGAATTACGTGTAACGCCCTCGATGCGGCTATATCTCCTACGTGTCGAAGCACGACTTAGAGGTATAACCGCATTGAAAGCAATGTCGCAAGTAAGGTAATCTTCACAACAACCCATGTAAATAGATAATAGGGGAAAAAGGTACATAGTTGGCTTACACTCACCACATCACACAAATACATGAATAACATTACAATCATCCAATTCACTCATGGTCCGACTACAGTACCAAAATAAAAGATCAACCCCAACATGCGACACGGTCCCCGATCGCCCCAACTGGGCACCTCTACTGATCATCTGGGAAATACACATAGTAACGATGAGAGTCTTCATTGAACTCCCACTTGAGCTCAAGCGCATCGTCTGGAGCGGGATCATCGGTCCCTGCATCTGGTTTGGAAGTAATATGTGAGTCACGGTGACTTAGCAATCTCGCACCCTCGCGATCAAGACTATTTAAGCTTATGGGTAAGGCAAGGTAATATGTGGAGCTGCAGCAAGCGACTAGCATATATGGTGGCTATCCTGTTCGCAAAAGAGAGCGAGAAGAGAAGGCAAAGCACGAACGAAGAACTATGATCAAGAAGTGATCCTAGAACAACCTACGTCAAGCATTACTCCAACACCGTGTTCACTTCCCGGACTCCGCCGAGAAGAGACCATCACGGTTACACACGCGGTTGATTCATTTTAATTAGGTTAAGTTTCATGTTCTCTACAACCGGACATTAACAAATTCCCATCTGCCCATAACCGTGGGCACGGCTTTCGAAAGTTCAAATCCCTGCAGGGGAGTCCCAACTTAGCCCATCACAAGCTCTCATGGTCAACGAAGGATATTCCTTCTAGCGGGAAGACCCGATCAGGCTCGGAATCCCGGTTACAAGACATCCTCGACAATGGTAAAACTAAACCAGCAACACCGCCCGAATGTGCCGACAAATCCCGATAGGAGCTGCACATATCTCGTTCTCAGGGCACACCAGATTGTCCAAGGTTCCGGTAGGCCAGCCCAGAGTTGCCTCGTGGCCACCGGCAGCTGACAGGTTGGACCAACACTCAGAGGAGCACTGGCCCGGGGTTTAAATAAAGATGACCCTTGAGTCCGCGGAACCCAAGGGAAAAAGAGGCTAGGTGGAGAATGGTAAAACCAAAGTTGGGCATTGCTGGAAGAGTTTTATTCAAGGTGAACTGTCAAGGGGTTCCCATTATAACCCAACCGCGTAAGGAACGCAAAATCCGGGAACATAACACCGATATGACGGAAACTAGGGCGGCAAGAGTGGGACAAAACACTAGGAAAAAGGCCGAGACTTCCACCCTTTACCAAGTATATAGGTGCATTAATATAAACAAGATAATATGGTGATATCCCAACAATAAACAATGTTCCAATAAGGAACGATCTCCAATCTTCACCTGCAACTAGCAACGCTATAAGAGGGGCTGAGCAAAGCGGTAACATAGTCAATCAACGGTTTGCTAGGACATGGTGGGTTAGAGGTTGACATGGCAATTTGGGAGGCATGATAAGCAAGTGGTAGGCATCGTAGCATAGGCATAGCAAAAGAGCAAGCATCTAGCAAGCAAAGATAGAAGTGATTTCAAGGGTATAGTCATCTTGCCTGCAAAGTTGTCAGAGTTGACTTGATCCTCGTAAACAAACTCAATGGGCTCCTCGTTAGTGAACTTGTCTCCCGGCTCTACCCAAACAAGACAAACAAGCAAAAGGAACACAATCAACCACGTGCAATGCTCAAACAACATGATGCGAACATGGTATGCTATGCGGAATGCGATATGTGATGCATATGCAAGATTTGACAAGGAATGATTGAACCTGGCCTCAACTTGGAAATCCAAGAGTGCCACTGGAAAGGTGAGGTGATTTTCGGTTGAAATCGATATAAAGATCACCGGAATCGGATGCACGGTTTGGAAATGGCAAGCAAAACAAATATGGCACCGGTCTGCGATAATCAGCAAGTAGCCATCTAAAAGCATCAAGATAATTATGCTAAAGCACTCAAACATGACAAAAAAATACATGGCAGGGATCCACTCATGATGCTTGACAAGAGATGAACACTGAGCTACGGCCAATTCATCCATTAACAGGTTCAAACAAGCATGGCAAAAGTGCAAATGATAACAGGTTTTAGACTTGGTAAAATTAAGACAAGTCTGGAATTTAACATCAGGTAGCACCCTTTGGAGCATGAAAACTATATGCTACAGGAACTTAACATGGCAAAGCAATGCATGACATGAAGCTACTCAAAGCACTTAACAAAAGTCCCTTACTGACCTTGAGCCAAAATGGATCCGAAATTACAATTGCAAGCATGTGAACATGGCAAAAACATAAATAGATCTCAGACTTAGTGAAAAACTGGAGCATGCAAATCAGGTAACGAGTAGGCATGTTTACGAGCTCGATGCACTCACTACAGAGCATGGCATGACAAACTAAGCATACACTCATCAAGAATACATATCATAGAAGCTAGACATGGCAAGAACAATAACATATCATGCACGGATCGATAGCAACATCCTCGGCAAAATCGCTAACAAGACAACAATCTGCCAGGATTCACGAAATAGCAAAAGTAGAGCTCGATTGACTCAAGCTAGGTTGCTCCATCAATGCAAACAAAGACATGGATGGATAGAGAACCACAATGTTAACAAATCATCCTTACTGATCATCCTCAAAAGAGGCACGGATCACTAGGAAACAACAAGAACATATGGCATAATGACAAAATCAGGACAAGGACTTGGTAAAATTCTAAGTCAGTGAAATCAGCATTACCGATTGCACTACTTTGCAAGCTTGTGCTAGTCACCACACATATCACAAAAATACATGGTGAGCACCTCTGTAAATATGGCATGGCATATAACAAAACTCATGTAGAGCTCAGGAGCATATCATGCACACATTAATCATGGCAAAAATGACAAATATCTATTTGAAGAAACAGATCTGGCAATTTTATCACATAGCCCTCTTTCAACAGCATTTCGGGCATCAAGATGAGCTCAAAAGAAAATGATGCAATGAGATGAAATGATATACTCTTTGAGACGAACATTTTGATATGCTACACGCACAAATTGGAGCCACGGATGCGGAGATACGACATGCAGAAAAATGCAAAATTAGCTAGGGTTCTCGGGGAAGAAGTCAACCCTTCGTCCCAGATCCAGATCTAGCGCGGATTTTGAGGATCGACGGAAAACTTCGCCGGAACAGTGGACGACGCCGGTAGTAGCTCCGAGCGGCGCCGTTAGGCGCGGCGGGGCGGCGGCTGACGGGTTCCGGCGAGGGGCCGGCGATGGGGCGGCGTGGCGGCGAAGTGGCATCGGGTGGCGCGAGAGGAAGAAGAAGACCCGGGCGGCGGCGGAGGAGACCCGGGCCGCGGGGGCTCTCCTCGGGCCCGGTGGGCCGCGGGCGGTGGGAGAGGACGGAGGGACACGTGGCGGGATGCCACTGGAGTGGAACGATGGTGCGGTCAGGTCGGACACGTCCGGCACACGGAGGAAGAAGGGGGCTAGGGTTTAGGGTAGGAAAGATCCGAAAATTTCGGGGAGGATCCCTTTATATAGAGGTAGAGGGAGCTAGGAAGCTCCAAATGAGGTGCGGTTTGCGGCCACACGATCGTGATCGAACGCTCTAGATGATGGAGAGGGTTTAGGTGGGATTTGGGCCAAATTGGAAGGGTGTTGGGCTGCAACACAAACGAGGCCTTCTTGGTCCCTCGGTTAACCGTTGGAGTATCAAACGAAGTCCAAATGGCACGAAACTTGACAGGCGGTCTACCGGTAGTAAACCAAGGCCGCATGACAAGTCTCGGTCCAATCCGGAAATGTTTAACCCCTACACACGAAAAGAGGTAGAAAGGGGCACCGGAGGAGATAGGAGATAGAGAGGCGACCTACCTTTCAAGATCGGATGCATGAGACGAACACGTATGCAAATGCAATGCACCTGATGACATGATATGAGATGCATGAAAAAGGCAACAACACATGAAGGCAAAAACCCGAACCCGAGGAAATAAAATAACTTAGCGCCGGAAACGACAAGAGTTGGGGTACATATAAGGTAAGTTACATTCGGGGTGTTACAACAATCCACCACTACGAAAGGATCTTGTACCGAGATCTAGGACCGGAAAAACACCGGGTACTCAGAACGGAGGTGATCCTCGCGTTCCCAGGTGGCTTCACGGTCGGAATGGTGTGACCACTTGACTTTGAGGAATTTGATTGACTTATTGCGAGTCTTGCATTCAGCTTCTTCAAGAATAGCAATGGGGTTCTCACGATAAGAGAGGTATTCTTGGAGATCAATGTCTTCGAAGTTGACAGTGCGGTCAGGGGTCTTGAAGCACTTGCGGAGCTGAGACACATGGAACACATCGTGCATGTTTGCAAAGTCTGAAGGAAGATCAAGTTGATAGGCGAGATCGCCTCTCTTGCTGACGATCTTGAAAGGACCCACGTATCTAGGGGCAAGCTTCCCTTTGATACCGAAGCGACGAGTCTCTTTCATTGGAGAGACGCGGAGGTAAACATGGTCTACGATCTCGAAAGCCAAATCACGATGCTTACTATCATAGTAGCTCTTCTAGCATGATTGCGCGGCTTTGAGGTTATCGCGAATGACTTTGCACATTTCCTCCGCCTTTGTGATCAAGTCATTTCCGAGAAGTTGACGTTCACCGGTCTCTGACCAGTTAAGAGGAGTACGGCACTTCCTGCCATAGAGAATTTCAAATGGGGCCTTGCCCGAACTTTCTTGAAAACTGTTGTTGTAGGAGAACTCTGCATATGGAAGACAATATTCCCACTTCATGCCGAAAGAGATAACGCAAGCCCTGATCATATCTTTGAGAATCTAATTGACACGCTCGACTTGACCGCTAGTTTGAGGATGAAAAGCTATGCTGAAACGGATGTTGGTGCCCATGGCCTTCTGAAAAGAATCCCAAAACTTGGAGGTAAAGATGTTGCCACGGTCTGAAGAGATCAACTATGGAATGCCGTGTAGAGAGACAATCTGAGAAGTATACAGCTCCGCCAATTGAGCTGCAGTGATAGACTCTTTGATAGGCAGAAAGTGAGCCACTTTAGTGAGTTTGTCGATGACAACGAATATAGCATCATTGCCACGCTTGGACTTTGGAAATCCCGTCATGAAGTCCATCTCAATGTGGTCAAACTTCCATTCTGGAATGGCAAGAGGTTGGAGGAGACCAGCTGGTCGTTGGTGTTCTGCCTTCACTCTTCTACAGACATCACATTCATTCACGAACTGAGCAATCTCGCGCTTCATTCGAGTCCACCAATAAGCCTGCTTGAGATCCTGGTACATCTTCGTACTCCAGGGTGGATAGATAGGAGTGAATTGTGAGCCTCGTTCATAATGACTTTACGAAGGTCACCTTTAGGCACAACAATGCGATCCTCGAAGAAGAGAGTATCCTTGTCATCAAGGCGATAACACTTGTACTTGGGTTGACTCTTGGCAATCCCAATCTTCACCTTCTTTACCATAGCATCAAGAAGTTGAGCCTCGCGAATTTGATCTTTAAAAGTAGGAAAGACTTGAAGGTTGGCGAGGAACCCTTGAGGAACAACTTGCAGATTGAGTTTGCGGAAAGCTTCACAAAGCTCGGGTTGGTAGGGCTTGAGAATCAGACTGTTGCAGTAAGCCTTCCTGCTCAATGCGTCAGCAATCACATTGGCCTATCCTGGAGTATATTCGATGCTCAGATTATACTCTTGAATCATTTCGACCCAACGAGTCTGCCTGAGGTTGAGATTAGGCTGAGTGAAGATGTACTTGAGACTCTTGTGGTCAGTGAAGATGTCCACTTTTCTTCCCAATAAGAGATGTCTCCAAGTCAAAATATCATGCACAACTGCCGCCAACTCGAGGTCATGAGTGGGGTAGTTCTTCTCATGGGGCTTCAACTGGCGAGAGGTATAAGCCACAACTTTCTTCTCTTGCATCAACATTGGACCAAGACCTTGAAGAGAGGCATCGCAGAAGACCTCGAACGGTTTGGATTCATCAGGGGGAGTCAGAACTGGAGCAGTGACTAATTTCTCTTTCAAAGTGTTGAAAGCGATGTCACATTCCGGAGACCAAACGTACTTCACGTGCTTCTGGAGAAGGTTGGAAAGAGGCTTCACGATCTTTGAAAAGTTCTCAAGGAATCTTCGACAGTAGCTTGCGAGACCAAGGAAGCTGCGGAGTTGCTTCACGTTCTGAGGTGGCTCCCAATTCAGAATTGCAGACACCTTCTTAGGATTCACCGCTATGCCCTTGGCAGAGATGATATGACCAAGATAGAGAACCTCATCGAGCCAGAACTCGCACTTTGAGAACTTGGCATAGAACTGATGTTCTCTGATCTTATCGAGCACCAAACACAAGTGCTTGGCATGATATTCCTTATTCTTCGAAAAGACCAGAATGTCATCGAGGTAGACCAAGACGAAGTCATTTGTGTAGGCGTTGAAGATGAAGTTCATCATGCGAGAGAAAGTCGGAGGAGCGTTGACGAGGCCAAAAGACATGACAGTGTATTCATATGAACCATAGCTTGTTCTGAAAGCCGTCTTGGGAATATCTTGCTCACGGATTCGAATCTGGTGATAGCCCATACGGAGATCAAGCAAGAATACTTGAGCACCTTTGAGTTGTTCGAATAGCTCCTTGATGTTGGGAAGTGGGTACTTGTTCTTTATAGTCTTCTTGTTCAATGGATGGTAGTCAACACAAAGTCGGTCCGTTCCATCCTTCTTCTTCACAAAAAGAACTCCACAACCCCGCGGAGAAGAACTAGGTCGGATGAGACCCATTCGCTCTTGAATAGCGAGTTGCTTCTTCAGCTCCTTCAACTCTTCAGGTCCAAGCTTGTAAGGACGTTTGCAAACAGGTTCCGTGCCAGGCTCAAGATCGATGACGAATTCAACTGGCCGGTGCGGAGGCATTCCTGGAAGCTCTTCTGGGAAGACGTCTTGATATTCGCAAACGACTGAAATTTGAGAGATGGCATCCAGTTCACCCTTCTCATTGAGAGAAAACAGATGGATGGTATCATCACGAGAGGCAAAGACAATTACATCCTCAGATGAATGAGTCAATTGAATCTGCCTGGCAGCACAATCAAGCTGAGCCTTGTGCTTAGAAAGCCAACCCATTCCAAGAATAAGATCAATATCCGAGTCACCAATAACCGTAGGAGAAGACAGAAACTTGTAGTCACCCAAAGTGATAGTAACATCCAGAACAATGGAGTTAGCATTCATGCGCCTACCGGGAGAGACAACTGCTATCGGTCTAGGCAAAACTTGCAAAGCCAACTCATGCTTAGATGCAAAAGGTCTTGAGATGAAACAATGTGATGCACCAGTGTCAAAAAGAACTTTAGCTAGAAAATCGTTAACAGGAAGGTTACCCTTGATGACATCTGACGAATCCTCTGCCTGAGCTGCATTCATCAAGTTGACCTTGGCATGCTTGGGGTTATGCTTGAACACAGCTGTACTTTCCGATCTCACAGGAGGAGGAGGAGGGAGACGCCTCTAATTGAAGCATTTGTTGGCATAGTGACCCTTCTGTTGGCACTTGTTGCATGTGACCTCTGAAAGCAGACGGTGATACGGAGCACTCGATCTTGGAGCTTGAGACGAAGTCTTGTTCTGAAAGCCAGGGTTGGGTGGGTGGGAACATCCACTGCCACATTTGCTTCTGCCGATAAGGCTGGGAACGGAGGAGGAGGAAGCCAATACTTCTGCTGCTTAGCCACTTGAGTTGAGGAAGAAGGAGTAGCATCTCTGGCTCGCTTCTTGGAAGCATCGCACTTTAGTTGAGCAGTCTCTTGCTTCATTGCCATGTTGTAAAACTCACCGCACCTCTTGGGCTCAAAGAGAACGAGAGCTAGCTAGATTTCTTCTTTGAGACCACCCCTGAACTGGTATATCATGCTCTTCTCGTCAGGGACGTCCTGCTTAGCAAAACGGGCGAGCTTCTAAAACATCTTGTTGTAGTCGTAGACAGACATAGAGCCTTGCTTCAGGTTGCAGAATTCCTCACGCTTGCTTTCAACCACGCTCTAAGGAATATGATGAGCTTTGAAGTCTTGACGGAATTCATCCCAGGTAATCACACGGCCTCCTCTGGAATCTTTGTACTGCTGAAACCATTCTGCAGCTTGGTCTTTGAGTTGGAAGGAGGCGAACTTGACAAAGTCCTCAGGCCTGACGTTACTGCACTCGAAATGCTTGCATATGTCCACGAGCCAATCATCAGCGTTTGTTGCCTCAACACAATTGCTGAAGGTCTTTGGCTGGTTAGCAAGGAACTGGCTGAGTGTAGCAAAGTGATTCTGATTGTTTCCTTGGCCCTAGTTCCCTTGATTGCGCTCTTGAAGAAGTTGCACGATCAGCTGCGTGTTTGCATTGGTAGTGGCCATCACAGCTTGCCATGCCTCCGGAGGTGGAGGTGGTGGTGGCGAATCAGGATTCCGAGTCGTGCGCATTGGAGGAGCCATCCTGAAGAGGTTGACATCCATTAGCACATTGACAGACAAATATCGAAGCTGAATCAAACGGGTTGAAATTGCAACATATAGTCTTCACATCCGAACAAAATGAACAAATGCATTCCAATTGAAATGGTCACATATCCATAAATTGAGAAGCCACTTAGAATGGAGGTAGAAGAAAAACAACAAGGTACGAAACAAGAGCGAATACTCGGTGAGGATCACCCAATCTCAAACCAAATATCCGCGGAAGAAGAACTAGAGCTACAAGAATTCCCACCTATGAAACTCCCGAACCTTTCCGGTTATGCAATCAGGTGTTGGGGATACAGGGGAAGCATAATATCTCACCCAAATCTAGCAAATTCTACATCCAATTGTATCCATCCTTCAACACATGACCGAGAAAAACTTCGGAAATCGTTTACCTCAACCTTCAAAAAGCATCCGTTATACAAGTTATGGCAATACTCCCAAACTCCCGCCCCACTACTGGGTGGCGTCGAGGTTATCTCACCAACAACTCCATAAAAGAGATTTTCGATGTCGGCGAAACTAAACTCAGGTATTCCAGAACTGCAACGACAAAATTGTGACGACAACACCTCGTAGCTCAACTCCCCGGGACACTGCCACAACCCCTAAATGACAGGAGGCACGAAGAACAATGTTCTCGTGACAAATCGATCGGAACGATTCCAAGATACCCGCGTGATCCTAAATTTTTTTTGTGAAATTTGAGAAGAGAAGAGTCAAAACTCTACGTCAGGATGCCTTACTAGAGCGATGAAGGGACTGGGGAGTAAACATAAATCCTAAACTCTCCGATATATATATAATCCTAAATGACTCAAAACATTTTTCTAGAGTCAACAACGCCAGCTATTCGATCAAGCAGGGGGGCTCCTAAGGTCGGGGAAGGCTCTGATTACCAACTTGTAACGCCCTCGATGCGGCTATATCTCCTATGTGTCGAAGCACGACTTAGAGGCATAACCGCATTGAAAGCAATGTCGCAAGTAAGGTAATCTTCACAACAACCCATGTAAATAGATAATAGGGGAAAAAGGTACATAGTTGGCTTACACTCGCCACGTCACACAAATACATGAATAACATTACAATCATCCAATTCACTCATGGTCCGACTATGGTACCAAAATAAAAGATCAACCGCAACATGCGACACGGTCCCCGATCGCCCCAACTGGGCACCTCTACTGATCATCTGGGAAAGACACATAGTAACGACGAGAGTCTTCATCGAACTCCCACTTGAGCTCAAGCGCATCATCTGGAGCGGTATCATCGGTCCCTGCATCTGGTTTGGAAGTAATCTGTGAGTCACGGTGACTCAGCAATCTCGCACCCGGGTAAGGCAAGGTAATATGTGGAGCTGCAGCAAGCGACTAGCATATATGGTGGCTATCCTATTCACAAAAGAGAGCGAGAAGAGAAGGCAAAGCACGAACGAAGAACTATGATCAAGAAGTGATCCTAGAACAACCTACGTCAAGCATTACTCCAACACCGTGTTCACTTCCCGGACTTTGCCGAGAAGAGACCATCACGGTTACACACGTAGTTGATTCATTTTAATTAGGTTAAGTTTCATGTTCTCTACAACCGGACATTAACAAATTCCCATCTGCCCATAACCGTGGGCACGACTTTCGAAAGTTCAAATCCATGCAGGGGAGTCCCAACTTAGCCCATCACAAGCTCTCACGGTCAATGAAGGATATTCCTTCTAGCGAGAAGACCCGATCAGGCTCGGAATCCCGGTCACAAGACATCCTCAACAATGGTAAAACTAAACCAGCAACACCGCCCGAATGTGCCGACAAATCCCGATAGGAGCTGCACATATCTCGTTCTCAGGGCACACCGGATTGTCCAAGGTTCCGGTAGGCCAGCCCAGAGTTGCCCCTGGTGGCCACCGGCAGCTGACAGGTTGGACCAACACTCAGAGGAGCACTGGCCCGGGGTTTAAATAAAGATGACCCTTGAGTCTGCGGAACCCAAGGGTAAAAGAGGCTAGGTGGCGAATGGTAAAACCAAAGTTGGGCATTGCTGGAAGAGTTTTATTAAAGGCGAATTGTCAAGGGGTTCCCATTATAACCCAACCGCGTAAGGAACGCAAAATCCGGGAACATAACACCGATATGACGGAAACTAGGGTGGCAAGAGTAGGACAAAACACTAGGCAAAAGGCTGAGCCTTCCACCCTTTACCAAGTATATAGGTGCATTAATATAAACAAGATAATATGGTGATATCCCAACAATAAACAATGTTCCAACAAGGAACGATCTCCAATCTTCACCTGCAACTAGCAACGCTATAAGAGGGGCTGAGAAAAGCGGTAACATAGTCAATTAACGGTTTGCTAGGACATGGTGGGTTAGAGGTTGACATGGCAATTTGGGAGGCATGATAAGGAAGTGGTAGGCATCGTAGCATAGGCATAGAAAAAGAGCGAGCATCTAGCAAGCAAAGATAGAAGTAGCCATCTAAAAGCAAGTAGCCATCTAAAAGCATCAAGATAATTATGTAAAGCACTCAAACATGACAAAAAAATACATGGCAGGGATCCACTCATGATGCTTGACAAAAGATGAACACTGAGCTACGGCCAATTCATCCATTAACAGGCTCAAACAAGCATGGCAAAAGTGCAAATGATAATAGGTTTCAGACTTGGTGAAATTAAGACAAGTCTGGAATTTAACATCAGGTAGCACCCTTTGGAGCATGAAAACTATATGCTACAGGAACTTAACATGGCAAATCAAGGCATGACATGCAGCTAGTCAAAGCACTTAATAAAAGTCCCTTAGTGACCTTGAGCCAAAAGGGATCCGAAATTACAATTGCAAGCATGTGAACATGGCAAAAACATAAACAGATCTCATACTTAGTGAAAAACTGGAGCATGCAAATCAGGTAACGAGTAGGCATGTTTACGAGCTCGATGCACTCACTACAGAGCATGGCATGACAAACTAAGCATACACTCATCAAGAATACATATCATAGAAGCTAGACATGGCAAGAACAACAACATAGCATGCACGGATCAATAGCAACATCCTCGGCAAAATCGCTAACAAGACAACAATCTGCCAGGATTCACGAAATAGCAAAAGTAGAGCTCGATTGACTCAAGCTAGGTTGCTCAATCAATGCAAACAAAGACATGGATGGATAGAGAACCACAATGCTAACAAGTCATCCTTACTGATCATCCTCAAAAGAGGCACAGATCACTAGGAAACAACAAGAACATATGGCATAATGACAAAATCAGGACAAGGACTTGGTGAAATTCTAAGTCACTGAAATCAGCATTACCGATTGCACTACTTTGCAAGCTTGTGCTAGTCACCACACATATCACAAAAATACATGGTGAGCACCTCGGTAAATATGGCATGGCATATAACAAAACTCATGTAGAGCTCAGGAGCATATCATGCACACATTAATCATGGCAAAAATGACAAATATCTATTTGAAGAAACAGATCTGGCAATTTATCACATAGCCCTCTTTCAACAGCATTTCGGGCATCAAGCTGAGCTCAAAAGAAAATGATGCAATGAGATGAAATGATATACTCTTTGAGATGAACATTTTGATAAGCTACATGCACAAATTGGAGCTACGGATGCGGAGATACGACATGCGGAAAAATGCAAAATTAGCTAGGGTTTTCGGGGAAGAAGTCAACCCTTCGTCCTAGATCCAGATCTGGCATGGATTTCGAGGATCGACGGAAAACTTCGCCGGAATAGTGGACGACGGCGGCCGGAGTGGTACTTGGCGCCAGAGTTGGCCGGAGTTCGTCGTGGAACTTGGAGACCCGGCCGGAGGAGGAGATGACGGAGAGGGTCGCCGCGGTGGTGGCTCCGAGCGGCGCTGTTAGGCGTGGCGGGGCGGCGGCTGACGGGTTCCGAAGAGGGGCCGGCGATGGGGCGGCGTGGCGGCGAAGTGGCGTCAGGCGGCGCGAGAGGAAGAAGAAGACCCGGGCGGCGGAGGAGGAGACCCGGGCCGCGGGGGCTCTCCTCGGGCCCGGCGGGCCGCGGGCGGCGGGAGAGGACGGAGGGACACGTGGTGGGATGCCACTGGAGCGGAACGGCGGTGCGGTCAGGTCAGACACGTCCGGCGCTGGCGGACATTGTCCGGCGCGCGGAGGAAGAAGGGGGCTAGGGTTTAGGGTAGGAAAGATCCGAAAATTTCGGGGAGGATCCCTTTATACAGAGGTAGAGGGAGCTTGGAAGCTCCAAATGAGGTGCGGTTTGAGGCCACGTGATCGTGATTGAATGCTCTAGATGATGGAGAGGGTTTAGGTGGGTTTTGGGCCAAATTGGAAGGGTGTTGGGCTGCAAGACAAACGAGGCCTTCTCAGTCCCTCGGTTAACCGTTGGAGTATCAAACGAAGTCCAAATGGCACAAAACTTGACAGGCGGTCTACCGGTAGTAAACCAAGGTCGCATGACAAGTCTCGGTCCAATCCAGAAATGTTTAACCCCCACACACGAAAAGAGGTAGAACGGGGCACCGGAGGAGATTGGAGCGCCGGAATGCAAAACGGACAACGGGGTAAATGCTCGGATGGATGAGACGAACACGTATGCAAATGCAATGCACCTGATGACATGATATGAGATGCATGAAAAAGGCAACAACACACGAAGACAAAAACCCGAACCCAAGGAAATAAAATAACTTAGCGTCGGAAACGACAAGAGTTGGGATACATATAAGGTATATTACATCCGGGGTGTTACATTATGACATTGGTTACACTGGCCAAAGGTGACGGGGAGGCGGACCTGCCCTATCGGGGTGGTGGAACCATCAGTCACTCCTGAGAAAGGCTTGGTAGGATGTAGCTGTTCGTATGGCACTTGGAGGCTGTCGAATGTCTCGACGGACAGGACATTGAGCCGTGTGCCGCCCTCGATGAGGGTCTTGGTGACTTGGACGTTGCTGATGATGGGTGAACAAAGCATCGGAAGGACGCCGGTGGTCACCGCGCACTTGAGCTGGTCCGCTGAGCTGAAGTTGATGGCGCACTTGGACCACCTCAGCGGGCGCGTGGCCTCGAGCCTGGGAATGGCCCCATTCGTCTCACGAGCAAACTTCTTGAAGATGTGCTGGGAGGCTAGGGCTGGAGCACCACCCAGGATACAGGCGACAACGCGTGGCTCCTGGAAGCCCCCAGCCCCCTCATCCTGATGGTGGTCGTCGTTCCTCCTCGGCGGTGGCGGCAGCAGAGGGAGGCCGGCATTGCCCTTAGGACGGTTCTCAGGAGGATGGTCCCTCCAGGCGCCCTCACGAGGAAGGTCCTGTCAGTGGTCCTCGTGAGGCCGGTCGCGCCGCTCCTGAATGGGGTCGCAGTCGTCCTAGCGTCCCTCACTTCGTCCTCCTCCTCGGTCGTAGCCCGGAGCGAGAGGCGCCCCTCCTCGGCTCATGCACACTTGGTCGCCATATTTAACATCTCCAAGGCCGACAATAGCTCTTTGTGGATGGTGATCTCCTCCTTCATATTAACATCGCGGACGCCATCGGAGAATGCGGAGATGATGGCCTCGTCCGTCACCTTGGGGATCTTGAGGCGGACGCTGTTGAAGGACTGGATGTACTTTTACAGGGTTTTCCCCGGTTGCTGCTTGGTGCGCTGCAGGTCGCCTGCGGCTGGCGGGCGGTCGCGAGTACCCTGGAAGTTGGCGACAAAATGCTCGCGCATTTCGCCCCAGGAGGAGATCGATCCAGCGGGCAGGTTTAGAAGCCGCGAGCGAGCGCCATCCTTGAGAGCCATGGGAAACCAGTTCGCCATGACTTTCTCGTCACCGTTGGCTGCCTCGATGCTCAGCTCGTAGAGCTGCAGGAACTTGAACTTGCTTGGCCAAACGACAGTGCGCAGCTCGGGAGTGAAGGCTCGGCAGCCTGTTGTGGTCACCGGAGCCCGTCGTCACTACAAAAAAAAGTAACATCCATGACATTTTGGGCCGAACGAATTTTTCTTCTGTCATACATATGACACTTCTACGACGATAATTGTGTCAAAACCAGGTATCATCATAGATGTGGTGGGCTCCTACTTCTATGACAAAAAATCATGACAGAAAATGGGCTTTTCGTCCTGGGCGGGCCGGAGACGCAGCTGCATGACATTCTTTGGGCCGTCCATGTCGAAAAAAACAATGGTAGAAGCGAGGGGGAGGAAAATTTCAGGGAGTTCCCGGTTACAGTGGGTGGTCGGGGGCCAAGCCATGCGCGTTTCTCTCGTACACATACACGCGTGTGCGCGAGGCGTTGGCTCTAACTGAACCCGAGCGAGGCGTTGGGCTCTAACTGAACCCGAGCGATTGCACTACAGGCTACACGTTACTGAACCCGAGCGATCGATCGATGGCTGTTAACTGAACCCGATCGAGTGATTCCTTCGCTACTGCTGCTAAAGTAAGCTGATCGATTGGATGAACAGTGAGCGTTGCGGGGGGGAGGGTTGGAAGAACAGTGAGCGGTGGCGTTGCCTCTGGATGAACAAGACCCTGTGGTGTGGAGGGCTGGATGAACAGTAGATGGTGGAAGGGTGCCCGTGGAGGGGTGGTTGAACAGGACCCCGTGGTGTGGAGGGTTGGATGAATAGTAGACGGTGGAGGGGTGCCCGTGGAGGGGTGGTTGAACAGTAGCCGGTGGAGTAGCGTGCGGTGGAGGCTGGATGAACAGGAGCCCGTGGAGGCTGGAGGAGGTCGACGGTAGCCCGTGGAGGCTGGAGGAGGTTAACGGTGGAGATGAACAGTATCCCGTGGAGTCCCGTTTTGCGGTACGCCACACCCCTCCCGATGAACAGGACCCCCATTTCAACCGTAGGAGGTCCGTTTCGTTCGTTTTGCGGTACGCCACACCCCTCCCGATCAACAGGACCCCCGTTTCGACCATAGGAGGTCCGTTTCGTCTGTTTTGCGGTACGCCACACCCCTCCCTATCAACAGGACCCCCGTTTCGACCGTAGGAGGTCTGTTTTGTCCGTTTTGCGGTACGCCAGACCCCTCCCGATGAACAGGATCCTGTTTCGAACGTGGCCAATCGGACACAAGGCCGTTTCCTCCGTTCTGCGGTACGCCAGGCCTCGTTTCCATCGCCTGTTCCGTCCAAGCCCTCCCGATGAACACGACCACACATTCCGTTCTGACCCAGCCGGTTGGCTCCCACGCGTTCCGTTGCCTCCCGATGAACACGACGCATTCCGTTGCCTCCCCATGAACACGACGCATTCCTTTGCCTCCCCATGAACACGACGCATTCCGTTGCCTCCCCATGAACACGACGATGACGCTGTTTCTCTGTTCCGACCCAGCCATGTACACGAGCCCTGGCCGTACGTATGCGCGAGTAGGCGTTCGAGACCCCGCCCTTATGTACACATACATGGCCGTATTTTCTTTCTTGCACCCTGGCCGCTGTACGTACATGTACATGCTAAGCACACGCCTCTACTACGACACGTACGCGCCTCTACTACGACATGTGCGCGCCTCTACATCCACCAGTATATATGTACATACACGTTCGCGACCAGAATGACAACGCTACATATGCTTCGACCAGGTGGGTCACGACTGTCAGGCACTTCCTTGCGTGTGAAGATGTAGCTGGTCGGTCCCAGCAGTCAGGGGGGTGAATGTTTTTTTCAGACGCACTTCCTTGCGTGTGAAGATGTAGCTGGTGGGTCCCAGCAGTCAGGGGGGAGAATCATTTTTTTGCCTAGACGCACTTCCTTGCGTGCGAAGATGTAGCTGGTGGGTCCCAGCAGTTAGGGGGGAATGTTTTTTTCACGAAATACGGTGGCCCGTATGGTGGGTCCCCGCTGTCAGGTGGAGGAATCATTATTTTGCGCATAATAAGGAGGCACTTCCTTGCTGCGGCCGTGGACCCAGCTGTCAGCCTTTCCACGTACATTCCACGTCTGATGGAAGTTGTTCCTTGACAACGTTGACCACGCCGCGCCGTGAGCACCACGGCGGTGGATGACGGCCAGGACTAGGAAGGGGACGACTCGGAGCTGGGGAAGACGTAGCAGTGGATGCCCGCGTGAAGAGGAGTACGAGGGTTCACTGGTTCGGCCGCGGTGTGCTGCTGTCGCCGCAAAATAACAGGGGGTGTGGGTGAGTAGAGGGATGGCCTGGCCAGCGGTGGGAGTAGTAGGGGGCGGTGAGGCCTCCGCGGCATCACAGCCGGCCACGGGAGGCAGGAGCACGCGGCACGACCGACGCTGGTTTGGGTGGCTGGAGCAAGAAGACCAGAGGTTGAAGAAGCACTGCGTCCGTTGGATGAAAATCATACGGTAAGAGGAGCTAGAATCATTCATATTGACTAAGTTGACAAAGCCCTCCGTCCCCGTCAACTTGGTAGGCCCACAAGTCAGCCTCCCACTATGCTGGGTTCCAGCTGGCAGGGGGAATATTCATTTTTTGTGCATAATAAGGAGGCTTGCATGCGAAGATAGCTGGTGGGTCCGACATGTCAGCGGGGGGCACGTTATTTTCGTGAAATACAGAGGCCATTCCGGTGGGTCCCAGATGTCAGGTGGAGGAATCATTATTTTGTGTGTAATAAGGAGGCATTTCCTTGTGTGCGGCCGTGGACCCAGCTATCAGCCTCTCCATGCATAGTCTACTTCAGATGGTGTCGTTTGTTGACCATGTTGACCACGCTGCACCGAGCGCATCCAAGGTGGTGGACGACGGCGAGGCCCCGGACAGCAACGAGCCGAAGATGGGAAGACACGGGAGTAGAGTCGCAGACGGAGAGATGTACAAGGGTTAACTCGTTCTAGTGCGGTGTGGTTCGGCAGTCGGTGGAGAAGAACAGGAGGTATGGGGGGGTGGAGGGATGGCCTGGCCAACGGTGGAGTAGCGCTTCATAGCGAAGCATGCTAAGCAGAGCTGCTAGCAGCTGGAGGCGGGAGGTGGTCCCAGCGGCGCTGGAGGAAGAAGACGAGAGATTGAAGATGGATGCCGGTCGTTGGATGTAAGTCCAACGGCTAACATGTTAGAATCATTTTTGACTAAATTGACAACGACTTGCGTTGGCTTCGACCTGTTGGCCCACATTTCAGCCTCCAAAAATGTGGCACGTATTCAACCCATTTTTTTAGAATTTACAGTCTTTTTTTGCGCAGTAGAATTTACAGTCAATTTGATCTTTTTTTCAATTACAGCCATTAGCTGGGCTGGGTGAACAAATAATGTAGCGTCCATGCGGGCCATTTATTTTATTTCCTAAAAAATTACAGGTCATTTGCACTTTCTCGAAATACACGATTTTGCTGGGCTGATTCTAATTATAATGTTGGGTTGGGCCAGCAATGTTATCAAAAAATAAAAAAGGGACTGAGCATTTTGTTATAAATATATTTAAATAATAAGTGATATTACTACATTCGTCCTTAAATCTTACCAAAATTTTGTACACAATCACTAGGATTTTCGTGCCAAAACAATCCAGGATTTTATTTGTTAAGAAATTATTTTTATAAGTTAATAATATGTGGGATATTGTTTTCTTACATATGTAAGTATCCGTTAAAGATATGATGACAATAAAAATAATATATAATAACATATGAAATAATTTAAATATATATAATATAGTTAAAGGGAAACATAAGTTGGACCTGGCGTTCCTATTCTTATATAGAAAAATAGAACAGACCTCTGCGTTTTCCTCAAAAAATACATAAATGGGGTTGCCAAAAATAAAACCTCGGATGGGAGGTCCATAGACCGGTCGATACATGACGGCCCTAAGAAAATACAAACAGGCCTATGGACCTCCCATCCGAGGTCGTGGGCTGCGCATGTTAAAAATGAAAGCCTAGACGGGGCAGCCCAAAACCACGTCCAACACTTGCCAAAACTTTGTCCCTCGTTTTCTCTGTGTTTCGCACACTCGACATTGTGTGGGCATTCTGACTGTGCATCATATGAAGATGTGATATGCATGAATGTTGATCAGCATGATGTTAACTGCCTGGTAGTTCCATTTTTGACCATGAATAAAACTTCCAACATGATGTTAACCCTGTTTGAACAGGCCGTGTTAATATAAATGCTCTGCCTCTGAAAGTTGCAGTTTCTTATCTGAAACTGAACTTGCAGTTTCTTATCTGAAACTGAAACTTGCAGTTTCTTCTCTGAGAATCATATTGTCTGCACTTTTATACTCTTATGAAACTACATTTTTTAAGTGCTAAAAATAGATCTCTAGAATTCATAAAATACTTCATTTTCTCAGTACTGCAAATCTGAAATTCAAAAGACATTCATATGTGAAAGTACTCTCAAAATACACAACACAAAACACAATTCACATCCTGCAAATACTGACAACCCTAAGCTCCTACTGACAGTTCACAACCTGCCCGACTATTGGGCTGGGGGGGGGGGCAGCCCCCTCCTATTCCTCGGCGGCAGACAGCCGCCCCGTGAGACGATGTGAACGGTGAGGGAGACGATGGCGGGGAAGCGTCGTCGGGCCAACTTCTTTTCTCCTCTTGCAGTTGGGTTCAGTCGATGAAGACTCCACCGGCTCGCTCTAGCAGTACACCCTCACAAACGGCACCTTGTAGATGCTCGATCCTTCAATCTCTGGTGGGTGCTCCATCTGGGATCGATACTCCCACCACCACTCCCTCATGATTGGATTCGATGAATCTGTTTGCTCCATGGCCCAGAGGAGCAGCTCTATGTACTGCGGCGCGACTCCCTCCGGGAGTATCGCCGCCTTTTCGCTCTATTGCAGATATTTGGCCATGGATGTCACCGTCGCCGCTAGTTGGTCCTTGTTGTCAAACCAAGACTGTATCTCCAACATCCTAGCTAGCCTCACAGGGTCGCCGTCTATGATCCTCACGTATCGGTTGTACTCCTCCATCGATCTACTTCTCCATAGCACCTTCACTCGCCAGCGGTGGTTTTTGAATGGAAGAGGAGAGGAGTAGCGCTGGTTTTGGATTAGAATGGGAGAGGAGCGACGCTGGTTTTGGACTGGAACAGGAGAGGAGGGGCAGTGGTTTTGAAATGGAAGAGGAGAGGAGCGGCGCTGCATTTACATTGGAACTGGAGAGGAGCGGCGGTGGTTTAAGAGGAGAAGAGCGGCGCTGGTCTTGGAAGTATTTTTTTGTTATTTTGTGTATTTTGGGTCAAAGTTTGACCACGTACTGTATTTGACAAGCAAAATGTGAATGCATGTCACCAAAAACTGTATCGTTTGGTTCGTATCTGAATGTACTTTCAAATTATATTATTTTTGCAACGTATAACATATATTTTATGTGCGAAAATCATGGTCAATTATGACCCAAAATAAAAGGGAGACTAGTTAATGTGGGGTCGCTTTCTTAATTGAAGGGTAAATTGATTTTGATTTTGATCCAGTCATAGCGCGCCGGCCCTCTCGTCCAATCCTAAATCGCTGTCGCACGCTCCTCTCCCTCTTCTCCATTGCAGAACCACCTCCTCTCCTCTCCATCATCTCCATTCCAAAACCACCGTCTCGCCTCTCCCTCTGCTGATCTTCTCCATTGCAAAACCACCTCCTCTCCTCTCCATCATCTCCACTCCAAAACTGCCGTCTCGCCTCTCCCTCATCTGATCTTCTCCATTGCAAAACCACCTCCTCATGCACGTGGCCCGGAGGCGCAGTTGTCGTCATTTTGATCTGAAGCGCCGGATTATAACATATAACACGAAGAAATGCCACATGACAAGAAATCATAACCTCACTGCCCAAAGGAGACAACATGAATCCCGACGGCCAAACTAGACGAGGAACAAAGCTCAAATTAAAGATAAACTCGTAGAAAAGGGGTCCGTCGATAGATGTCCTAATTAACATAGCCGGCTTGACCTAGATGGCAGCCGAGTAGTCACTGTTCGTGCATGTGCCCCCAATGACTAGCCCAACTCAGTTGTCGCTATTTAACCCTCGTAGTGATCCGAAGCACATGACACCTAATTTTGCGAGATGACAAGAGACCTTTTTTTAGATTTCTCACCACAACTACAGCCATGTACAACACAGCCTACATGATATGTAGATGATAGCCAATCCAGGCGTGTCTGCTGGAGTCTGGTCACATGCATGGACGAACTGATCTTCCGTGTCTTGCAGGGATCGCCCTGGCACCAACGTAGTACAACACTTCTCTAGTACTATCGCTCGTCTCCCTCTTCTATTAAGTCACCCGACTTGCGGGGCCGGGGAGTGTGCCAATGGTCGGTTCTCAATTGCCGTCCCACATGTGTGTGCAAACGCAATATGACACGCGTTCCATTCGGAGAGCAGCGTGCCAGACCGACCGACCGTCTGGGGTGTGATGCGAACGCGATGGGCGTGCTGTATACTCCGTACATGTGTACCGCCATTTTCTAGATGCTTTTCTCCATCGCGCGGGCACAATACATGGATACAAAATCAGTATACTGTATACTATTTAAAAGTCGAGGGTGAGGCTTTTCCTGCGCGGTAGGCGGCGGGGCAGTTCCGCCTAGTCAGTTCGATAGAGACGCGAGAAGACGAGGGAGTAGGCTGCTGCAAACGTAGGGTTGTGTGATTTGACAGCGAGTTACTGCTGGATAGGTGGGGCCCCGTGATCATGGGAGAATGGAAAGCCACTACCCTGCCATTCGTACGCTGGCAGTTCGCTCCTACTCGTCCCCGCACGTCCTTCAATACAATGGCGGTTCGCTCCTAGTCGTCCCGTCCATTCACATTACTGCATTTCCACTAATCCTAACCCTCCTCCCAAATCCATGGCGTCCCAAATATCCACGATCGGCGGTGAGTACAAGGTTAGAACCATCACCGGCGATGAGTTCGACGTCATCTACACCCGTTCTTCCACGACGGTGAAAGGATGGCTTTCTCACTTCAGACGCATGTTCGAAGACTCATATGATCAGTGGGTCGCTGGGCTAGATATTGAGTACACCATAGTCCTGGGACCAGAGAAGGATCTAAAGGACGAAGAGAGGAAGAAGCCCGCTGTGATCCAGGCTTGCGTGCATGACTTATGATTGGCCTACCACATATGCCATGCCGACGTTGAGTGCCAGGATTTTAAGGACTTTGTCACACCCTAGCTAGTTATGCATTAGAGTGTTGCATCATGTTTACTCATTCATCAGAAACTTGAAATGGGGATGACAGAACCCCCAGTCCCCTCTGAAACCAACTAGGGTTTACTAAAATAATTTTTCAATGAACCTGAAATGCCCTTCTAAAATGTCCATCATTTTTGCCTTGGTTCAGAACCTCTGCCAAAAGTGGTGCACATTTTCCTAGGCCATCCTAGGGTTTTGAATTAAATCATAACTATTTGAATTTGGGCATTTAAAATTATATAAAATATTTAAATGCTCAAATATCTCCAAACTAAAATGTTTCATGTTGGAAATAATCCAACTATGGACCAGGAGTAGTTTGGTGATTTTTGGAGTTGCCTAGGTATTTTATTTAATTCAACAAAGTTGCAGTTATATTAAATAAAAACAGAAAACAGAAAAGAAAGGGGAAGACTTACCTGTGCGGCCCAGCCAGCAACCGACCCAGCCCAGCACTGTAGCTCCCCGTCGTCTTCCTCCCCTCGCCCCGAAGCTGCTGCGTGCTCGCGCGCGCGCGGCCGCGCGGCCACCTCCTGCTTGCCGACGCCCTCCTGGCCGCGTGGACGACGCCCGCAGCCCGTCCCGATCCCCCCTGCTCTCTCTCACTCTCCCCGGCTCTCTCCTTCCTCTCCCTCACTCTCTCTCTCACGGCCGAAGCTCACCGTCGCCGCCGTTCGCCTTAGCCACCGTCTCCGACCACCCCTCGCTTCCCCGACCAGCTCAGAAGCTCCGCCTCGACTCCTTCTTCCTCCCCACCGCTCCACGGGTCCCCGGAAGCCCTGCATCGCCGCCACGTCGCCGTTCCCCTCTTCGGACTCCGACCACCGTCGCCGTCAAATTCGTCGTCTCCGACGCGTCCCCGAGCCCGCTTCGACGCCCACTGCAACCGCGGTGAGCTACGCCACCGTTTCCCCCTTCTCCCCTGCTCTCTCCCGACCCCTAGGCCCTAGCCCCACTGCGGCCGAAAGCTTCACGCCGCCGGCGATGTCGCCGTCGTGGCCACGATCGCCGTAGCGCCCAACCGAGCACGCCATCGTGCTCCACATCTCACTAGGAGCACGTAGCACGCTCCAACACCCCCCCTAACACCCTGCAACACCGTTCCCGTGCACGACCGAACCCCGGCCGCCGCAGCCGAGCTCGCCGCCGTCGACTCCAGCCACCCCGACCCCAACGGACTCCGCCAAGAGCCGCGGGTCGTCCTCAGCTTCACTCCGGTGGCCTCCGCGGTTCATTTGGTGGCCGAAACGACCAAAACCACTATCGCTGCCGCACTGATGGTCGCCGCCGGCCAGAACTCCGGCGAGCTGACATGGCCTGGTTAATTAGCCACTAAACCACCACCTACTGACGCTGACAAGTGGGCCCCAGGGCTTAGTCAAAGCTAACCAGCCCGGGTCAACACGGGATTAGCCCCTGTGCCACTGACGTGTGGACCCCACACGTCAGGTTTGACCCGAGCCAGCCCTGTTGACCTGCTGATGTCACTGTGACGTCAGGCTGACGCAGTAAATGATATTTCTGGATTTAAATTAAATCAGGAAATTCCAGAATATTAATTAAACTTCAAAAATTCATAACTTTTATTCTGTAACTCCAAATTGGACAAATTATATATGAAAAATGATCAGAAAAATCCAATCTATCCATCTGTACTATTTTCATGCATGATCCAACAAGTTAAATGGATGTTTTAATCAGAACAAGGAAAAGCACTTTAAAAGGCCATATTTGAAATTGAAATTTGAATCTTTGATTCAAATTTGTTCAAACCCTTCTGGCTTTAGTTGCATTAGCCCAACACACTCATATTGCCATGTTTCATGCATGCATCATATTGTTGCATATTGTTTGGTGATGCCTGTGTATCGTTATCCTTTACGACAGGATCTGTCCCCGAGGAGTACCGTGACTACCCTAACGAAGAACCGTATCCGTGCATCGAACCATCAGGCAAGCAACCAACCATTTGATCATATCGATACAATCCCATGTTCTCGCTCCTGCTCTCTTTTACTGCATTAAGACAACGCGATTCAAACTGCTGTGTGCTACGGTAGTTGAACCCATTTCCTCTGCATGACCTGTCATTGCCACAGTAACTAGATGAAACCCACTAGCATGTGTAGGAGTTGATTGAGCCATATGTATGTGTTGTTCCTACCTTGCTATGCCTGCTATGCTTAGAGTCGTGTCAGGTCTGGTTCATCTGGGTGATGGGCTAGAGTGAAATGATTATGTCGGTAATGAGAGTGGTGTGGTGAACACGATTTGGTAAAGGTATCAATGAGAGGCCATGTAGGAGTACATGGTGGGTTGTTTCATTGAAGCCGACCTTAAGCACTGAGATCTGTATGTGTGATTTAAGAATCAGCTACTACCATGCATTGGGCCCGAAACCAATGGACCCTCTCGACTTCTTGTTCACCCTAGTTCTCCGTCCAGGAGTTGCAAGTAGTTTCTGGTGTTTGTAGCCTACTGGAGGCCGTGGACAGCGCTGACCGTAGGGGTGGGCTGTGATGCGGTAGGTACGTGGCCGGGTGTACCGAATACCCGTTAGGTATCTCGGGAACCCTGTTCACATCGTTCGGGGCCGTATGGGAAACCTCGGCCGGACTCCCTGCGGATGGAACCTGAATAGGCGATAAACCTGGACTGGAGGCTTAGGTGATTAGGTAGGTCGTGGCCGACACCCACGTTGGGCTTCCGCTTGAAGGTTGCCGAGTACATGTCGTGTAAACGACGGTAAGTGGTGAGAGCGTGTATGAAGAAGTACCCCCTGCAGGGTTAACATGATCTATTCGAATAGCCGCGTCCGCGGTAAAGGACTACTTGGTTGCCTATACAGTTCATAGACAAGTAAATGGAAACTACTAAAAGCCTCAAGATAAGTGTGAGTGCCGAGGATGGTTCCTCCGTAGGAGGACGGAGGTGGATCCTCGGTAGTGTATTGAAGTGGTGAATAGTGGACTCGTGTGCGCAAAACTATTTCAAGTTGAAGTATCGTAGGATAGCCTAGCCAAGAGTCAAAGCTGGCTTGCTGCAATAACTCCACCAACCCTTCTTGATACTATGCATGTATGTAGGATCTGATGTAAGTCTTGCTGAGTACCTTTGTACTCATGTTGCTATAATCTACATTTTTACAGAAGACGCTGCAACCCCTTCTGATGGGTTCTATGTAGACGTTGACATCAACGAGTAGGCTAAAGACCCAGGTGGTGACCCTGAGCTTGTGAAGGACCACATAGTATAGCCAGAGGCTTTCCAAGCCTCTTTTATTTTACTAGTTGTCTGTACTCAGACAAGTTACTTCCGCTGCTGGCTTGTATGATTGTATGACTTGTATGTTGGGTCGTGAGACCCGTACCGTTGTGTGTATGTTATGTATGGCTCACTGAGCCTTAAATAAAGTACTTGTGTCATAGAGTCATGTTGTGATGCTTCGTTGTATTTGCACATATCGAGCATATTGTGTGTATGATTGAAATGCTTGGTATGTGTGGGATCTGGCTATCTAGTTGTTTATCTTTAGTAGCCTCTCTTACCGGGAAATGTCTCCTAGTGTTACCGCTGAGCCATGGTAGCTTGCTACTACTCTGGAACACTTAGGCTGGCCGGCATGTGTCCTTCTTCGTTCCTGTGTCTGTCCCTTCGGGGAAATGTCACGCTTTGAGTACCGGAGTCCTGTTAGCCCGCTACAGCCCGGTTTACCGGAGTCCTGCTAGCCCAGTGCTACAGCCCGGACCCACTTGCTGATGACCGACACGTTCGAAGCTGGGTCATGGATGCCTGTCCCTGTAAGTCTGTGCCACTTTGGGTTTACGACTAGTCATGTCAGCCCGGGCTCTTTATCATATGGATGCTAGCGACACTTTCATATACGCGAGCCAAAAGGCGCAAACGGTCCCGGGAAAAGGTAAGACGACAC
>NC_041390.1:329883344-329891647 GCF_002162155.2 Triticum dicoccoides | reverse complement strand
GATTGAGCCATATGTATGTGTTGTTCCTACCTTGCTATGCCTGCTATGCTTAGAGTCGTGTCAGGTCTGGTTCATCTGGGTGATGGGCTAGAGTGAAATGATTATGTCGGTAATGAGAGTGGTGTGGTGAACACGATTTGGTAAAGGTATCGATGAGAGGCCATGTAGGAGTACATGGTGGGTTGTTTCATTGAAGCCGACCTTAAGCACTGAGATCTGTATGTGTGATTTAAGAATCAGCTACTACCATGCATTGGGCCCGAAACCAATGGACCCTCTCGACTTCTTGTTCACCCTAGTTCTCCGTCCAGGAGTTGCAAGTAGTTTCTGGTGTTTGTAGCCTACTGGAGGCCGTGGACAGCGCTGACCGTAGGGGTGGGCTGTGATGCGGTAGGTACGTGGCCGGGTGTACCGAATACCCGTTAGGTATCTCGGGAACCCTGTTCGCATCGTTCGGGGCCGTATGGGAAACCTCGGCCGGACTCCCTGTGGATGGAACCTGAATAGGCGATAAACCTGGACTGGAGGCTTAGGTGATTAGGTAGGTCGTGGCCGACACCCACGTTGGGCTTCCGCTTGAAGGTTGCCGAGTACATGTCGTGTAAACGACGGTAAGTGGTGAGAGCATGTATGAAGAAGTACCCCCTGCAGGGTTAACATGATCTATTCGAATAGCCGCGTCCGCGGTAAAGGACTACTTGGTTGCCTATACAGTTCATAGACAAGTAAATGGAAACTACTAAAAGCCTCAAGATAAGTGTGAGTGCCGAGGATGGCTCCTACGTAGGAGGACGGAGGTGGATCCTCGGTAGTGTATTGAAGTGGTGAATAGTGGACTCGTGTGCGCAAAACTATTTCAAGTTGAAGTATCGTAGGATAGCCTAGCCAAGAGTCAAAGCTGGCTTGCTGCAATAACTCCACCAACCCTTCTTGATACTATGCATGTATGTAGGATCTGATGTAAGTCTTGCTGAGTACCTTTGTACTCATGTTGCTATAATCTACATTTTTACAGAAGACGCTGCAACCCCTTCTGATGGGTTCTATGTAGACGTTGACATCAACGAGTAGGCTAAAGACCCAGGTGGTGACCTTGAGCTTGTGAAGGACCACATAGTATAGCCAGAGGCTTTCCAAGCCTCTTTTATTTTACTAGTTGTCTGTACTCAGACAAGTTACTTCCGCTGCTGGCTTGTATGATTGTATGACTTGTATGTTGGGTCGTGAGACCCGTACCTTTGTGTGTATGTTATGTATGGCTCACTGAGCCTTAAATAAAGTACTTGTGTCATAGAGTCATGTTGTGATGCTTCGTTGTATTTGCACATATCGAGCATATTGTGTGTATGATTGAAATGCTTGGTATGTGTGGGATCTGGCTATCTAGTTGTTTATCTTTAGTAGCCTCTCTTACCGGGAAATGTCTCCTAGTGTTACCGCTGAGCCATGGTAGCTTGCTACTGCTCTGGAACACTTAGGCTGGCCGGCATGTGTCCTTCTTCGTTCCTGTGTCTGTCCCTTCGGGGAAATGTCACGCTTTGAGTACCGGAGTCCTGTTAGCCCGCTACAGCCCGGTTTACCGGAGTCCTGCTAGCCCAGTGCTACAGCCCGGACCCACTTGCTGATGACCGACACGTTCGAAGCTGGGTCATGGATGCCTGTCCCTGTAAGTCTGTGCCACTTTGGGTTTACGACTAGTCATGTCAGCCCGGGCTCTTTATCATATGGATGCTAGCGACACTTTCATATACGCGAGCCAAAAGGCGCAAACGGTCCCGGGAAAAGGTAAGACGACACCCGTGGGGATACCGTGCGTGAGGCCGCAAAGTGATATGAGGTGTTACCAGCTAGATCGATGTGACATCGAGTCGGGGTCCTGACAGACTTCCTCCAGAGCAACCTAGTCAAATTCGTTACTGTAGACTTTGGTAACGACAAAGAAGTCCTGCGTCGGATAGGCCTCGTTGTAGGCAACACCTTCGACCTCCAAAAGAATCGGCTGGTGTCCTCTCGTCAGCCTTCAATGCTGACCCTGGTAGGAGCCATGGTTCGTCCGTCGTACGGTAAACTGGAGAAACCTCCATACACGTTTCATCATCATGCATGGCAGCGGAATGTACTAGATATAGACCACATCCACTACGCTGCAATGGATGGCTACCTTTGCTTCAATATCTACAACGGTTGGATGAAGAGTAATAGCCAAGTGTGCGGTTCAAGCAAAGAAGTATCGGCCAAGAGGAAGAGGGACAACGACGAAGTCAAGGACGTGGACGAGGACTCCAAGTAAGGTGGCAGTGTCGTTGCTCATGGTGGTTCTAATGCAGTGTCTACTGGAATAGTTGCAAAGTTTAATTTCAGGTGTGCTTAATTTAATTTGAGGGGTGTGTTGTGCTGAGCCCCCAGTAGAACTATGTTATGTTTCTTCTCATTACTTTAACTCTTCAGTACGTACATACTAGTATTTCTACCGTTTCATCTTTTAGTTGGTATAGTACTACCACTCGTTTCCTCACATTATATACGTACAATATATATGGACAACATCATATAGCCAGCAGTTTAGTTCTCAAAGAATTTCAGGGTGCTTAGTTTTGTCAAAGAATTCCAGGATGCTTAGAGGGTGCTTGGATCCAAGGGACTTATTTTAGTCTGACTAAAAATAGTAACTTTAAGAGGCTAAAGTTCCAAGCACCCCTGACTAAAGAGGGGCTAAAACTAGTCTTGAGACTAAAATATTTTAGTCAGGGGTACCCCTACTAAAATGTGGATTAGTCCTCTCTCTACTCATATAACTCCTCTCCTTTAACAGAGGCGAGTTCTGGATTGGAGGGTTTGGAGGATAATAAATGCTCATTAACTTGATTTTAGCCTTTTTAGTATTTGGATCCAAGCATGGGTGAGGCTTGCAGGTTTTAGTCCCACTACTTTTAGTCATGGGACTAAAACGTATCCAAGCACCCTCTTAGTTTTATTTGAGGGGTGGGTTGTGCTAGACACCATTATTGTGACTAGCCTTTTTAATAGTACTATATGCATAATTTGGCGACGAGTGCTCTCTATATGTACCACCTTTTTTTAATTTCAAGTTTTGCTCCATGGTGCAATCCATCGATACTACTGCTATACAAAAGTATACATTTTTTAGAAGGCTAGAGGGTGGGGCAGTCTAGCTTGGTCGGTTTCACGAGAGGCGAGGGCCTTTGTGATTTGATGGCTCATTACTGCTGGAAGGCGGGGCCTTGTGATTTGACTGTTCGTATAAATGCGCCGACGACCTAATCGAGGAGGAGCAAAGAACCATGTGGTATACTCAAGTTTCCACTGGAGTAGTACTGCGATGGAGGAACACGAAACACGGCAGTCCAGTGCCATATGGCGATAAAAAATGATCTAATTTGCTAGTCATCTCATTGTTAGCATTGTTCTATTCATTCCCTCAAAAAAACCATTGTTATATTCATGCCTCGCAGAGAACGTGACACGTGTGGCGAAACGCCCGAAGCAAAAGATGAAACACAGGAGCAAAAGAAGAAGGAAGATTATCACCCCAAATGATCTAATTTGCCGTGGAGTCGTAACTCCTTCTTCATCGCCTCCACGACCTCCATCTCCTTGCGCGTCTCCTCCGCCATCTTCTTCATTCTGTACATGACGCGGGATTTCTCGACGCGAGCCTTCATCATCTGTTCCACGGCCGCATTACGTACCTTGACAGTAGCCGGGTGCTCGATGCGGAGCTTCGCCAACTCCTCGTTTTGTTCCATGACGAGGGCCTGAAACATCTTCATCGAGGAACTACTATTCTCATGCAGCTTCTTCCAGCCGGCGTTCTTCTCCTTCAACAGGTCGATCTCATGGCAGAGCTTCGCCTTGTCCTCCTAAAGTCGCAGGATTTGGCCGGTCGCCTTCTTCTCCGAGGCAATGCTCTTCTTCAGCAGCATCACCAAGCCGGCGGTCAACTCCCCCTGCTAATTGAGCTCAGCGGGCATGTTGTCGAGGCTCTCCTTTAGCAACTCCATCAAGCCTTGGATGAACTCCTTCTGCTTATTGAGGTGCTTATTGAGCTGATCGGGCATGCCGTCGAGGGATAACGACTCCAGCTCCACCGGCTCAGCATGTTCGCCTCAGCGGCTAGGGCGCTCCTGGGAGCCATCGCCTGCTCGTGACAGATCTTTTGAGGTCTCTGCGTGGCGGCGAGCCCTCTCTTTTTTTCTGCAGCCTTGGTTGCCGCTCCCTTGTTACGTGTAGTTCTCGACCTAGAGCTCTGCTCACCGGCCATGGCAACGAAGGACAAAGAAGAAGCACTTATGAGGAGGAAAGGTAGAGTAATTTTCAGTTAGGTAGTTCCCCTTTTTATAACCTAAGTACTAGCACTAGTACTAATACCTGCATAGTGGGAACACGTTCAGGTTTGGTACGTACTAGTAGGTGGGAGCAGGCTTTCGAATGTGATGGGAACAAGGTAAAGATTAATTGATGGTTTTGGTTTCGAGGCCCGAAACAGCTCCCAATGAGTTTAGCGGAACATAAATTTCAAGTACTACACTGCTCAAATGCGTAAATATTATGTTACTGTCAAAAATTGGCACAAAATACGAAGGAGATCAATGGAAGTACTACTAGCAACCCACGATTTAACTACTCGCATGCGCGCATTGGAGTAATAATGTCTTTCTTCCGCCCTCATGTCCACTAAATTTGCATGCGCTGTATTAATTGACCATCAATGAAGTGAGCGACTTTACACGCGTCAAATTATCACATGGGGGGGATCTTGGTACAAAATTGCGTCTGCCCATGTACCCGCGTGTGCGTGCGAGGGAATGAGTGTGTGCGTGGCGTGCATGCACATCTTCGCTTCGTGCATGTACCGCCAGTATGGCTCAGGGAGGACGAGTACATTCTTCTGGAACCAGCAACACGTCACTGTGATCAATCCACACAAGGAGGTCGCGACAACGCCTCCACATGTGCCTCGTGGCTTCATGAACTGTAAGAGAGACATTGTGTAGTGTGCCATTGGTATTCTAATTTACATATTTTGCACATACTCGAAGTACTAGTAAGGTACACATGCATTGCACGCATCAGATTTTGCAACCAAATTATGAATAAATACCACACTATAGCATGTAAGCTCTGAGTCATATATGCTTGATGTAGCCCTTCATTTAATTCTTATAGTTCATCTCATTCAAAATCAATTAGTTTTTATAGAAAAGCTAATAACGCGGGAATAGGGAAAACATGGGATTATAGTGGAATGTCGTCTTGAATCCTACAGGATTGTACGAGTGTTTGATTTTGCATAGAAAAAATGCAGAATTCTTTCAAAGAGGTTTGAGTGGACGGGATGTTTCCTATGAAATCTAGTGCAAATGAGTCATATGGAAAAATTCCTATGGTTTACAATCCTACGAATCAAACAACCAAGATAGGAAAAATTCCTAATGATTAGAATCCTCCAAAATTCCTTTGAGAATCCTTTGAATCAAACAAGCCCTTAATCTATTTTATGATTCATGGAATTTTGCGTTGTAAAGCTTAAAGTAAAAAACAAATAATGGCAATTCAACTAGAAAAAAAGTTTGGGCAGTTATGATACGGAAGATTCTAGAACAAAAGAGAACCATTGTTGTTTTGAGGTTTGTGCATTATGCTTAAGTTCATCCATGGAGTCTGCTAGATTGTACATGTGGCAAAATCCGGTGGGGGGCTAGAAGATGGTGCGAGGGGCCGAGTGGAGGGAGACTATGAAGGAATGCACAAGTGCGAGATCGATATTTAGAGAGAGGGGGCGAACACGTGCGCTATTGCGCACAGTGGTGGAGCCATGAAAAATAAATGAGCTAGGGGGCCAAGCATTGCTAATCCTTTACGAGGAGGGTCAATTCATGAACTTAAACCATTTTTAGCAGCAATTGTCTAATGATCACATTCATATTAGCCTCGACATATAGTGATGTTAGGGGGGAGGGGGCAGGGCCCTTAATGCCCCCTGTCTTCGACATTGTGCACGCGTCTGAGAGATGAAGCGGAAGGCATGGATCATGAGAGGGGGACGTTGGATATATAATTAATGTGGGTGTATTAGCTATATATGTTAATCCTATATAGAGAGGTATAGATTGATCGATGTGGACGTGGGAAAGAGGGTGAGACCTCAGTGGATATATCGATTGATCGGTTTGTGTGGAAAACTATGGAAGACCTAGCTATATACACACATACATAGAGGAACATCGATCGTTACGCATGCACGCGTGAGAGATAAAGAATGCCCGATATGATGGAGAGGGGGATGTGTGTGGGTGTGTGCCTTCATGGGAGACCGACCTGAAGAAAAAGATTGCATGCGTGCGATGGATAATGTCGACTCGTAGTGTGTGTGCATGCATGCACGAGAGAAAGTTAGTGGTACAATTATAAAGAGAAGACTACTGTGTGGGTGTAAAAGAATAGGTGACATCATAATCAATGTAAAGTTGAATTCAAATATTTGAATAAGAGATCCTAATGTTTGAAACCCATGCATGCATGAATACAACGGAGATCTGTGCGGTGTGGTTTGGAAACGAGCATGTTGTAATGTATACACATTGAACAAGGTCAGACTGATTTGAATTTGAGATACCGATGGCAGACATCATTTGGCCACGTCGCGTCCGTGCATGGACACACTATTCTAATTGGAGATGATGGGCGGCTTTCGCATCACATATCTATATCTATACCCCTATATATATATTTTATATATTTTATATTTTTTTATATTGTGTGCCGGTAACTTTAACATTGAAAGATGGTCGTTGGATGAGGCGAATCCGATGGTCCAAAGATGGCAAATTTGAGCACTACTGGCCATTGGATATCATCTAGATTCCACAGATTTGGCCACATGTATAATCTACAAGACTCCACGGTTGAACTTAAGCATAATGCACAAACATCAAAACACAAGCACTTCTTATTTGTTCTAGAATCTTCCGTATCAGAATTGCCCAAATGTTTTTCTACATGATTTGCCATTATTTCTTTTTACTTTATGTCTTACGACGCACAATTCCATGAATCTTAAAATAGATTAGCTTTCTTATAAAAACTAGATGATTTTGAATGAAATGAACTATAAGAATTAAACGAACATCTACATCATGCATATATGAGTCAAAGCTTGCATGCTATAATGTGGTATTTATTCATAATTTGGTTGCCAAATCGCATGCGTGCAATGCATGTGTACCTTACTCTAGTCTAAATGGTGTTTGTGTGTGTGTTGTGCGTGTTGAGGTGCAAATTGTCTTTTTTTGGGTACACATTAAGCTTGTTCTTCCGAAATTTCAAGCCGCGCCTAGTTATGCCGAAAATTCAAGCTAGCGTCTCTATCTATCGTGCTGCGAAACTCCCACCTCTTCAACCCGCGCGTTGTTAGCCCAAAATATTAAGATATATCTTTGTCTTGTAGTTCTCTGACAACTCCCTCCATCTCAACCCGCGCCTTGTTATTCCGAAATTACAACGCGCGCGAAAACATCCACCTCCTGTGAAATCCCGACACGCGAAATGCTCGTGGTACCCCTGAACCGAAAGAACCGCCTCACATCGGTGGGGGTACTTTCGTAACTTACCCCACATTTCGGACAAGCGCGTCTCTAAGCCATGGTTCCCCACTACCATCCCATCCGCCCACCCATTCATACACCAAGGCCACGAAAACCCGCGAAGAAACCCCACACCCTGCTCCGTCCGCCACCCAGCCGGAGCCTCTTTCCCGACGACGTCGTCCACAGCAACACCTCGACGTCCCTCATCGTCCCGCCAGTTCAGCCACCCCGTCCTCCACCTTCAAGGAGATGCCCTGACGTTCCCGTCATCTTTCGCGCCACCTCCATTCCCACAACGCCATCTTCACCCGCACCACCGAAAGAGCATCATCATCACCGTTTCCTCGGATGAAGCTGCGGCCTAATCGGCACCACCAAAGAGGTTGTACACTAATCTCCGCATTTTCTTCTTGATTCGATCTCATGATGCTGCCGGCGCTCGGTCCCGAACCGACATGGCGCAGCTCCATCCACGGCGGCGTCACCGGCCACTTCCTCCATGGCATCGCTCCCTCGGCGGCGACGTCCACATTAGTAGGAGCTGCTGCTGCTTTAGCTCTCACTCACGCTGCTGCTCTGCTCTTGCTCTCAGTCCCCTGCCTGCTCTGCTCTTGCTATTGCTCTTGCTCACGCTGCTGCTCTCGCTCTTGCTCTTGTTTGCGATGCTGCTCCAATTTAGCTACACTTCAGTCGACT
>NC_041390.1:329739892-329882946 GCF_002162155.2 Triticum dicoccoides | reverse complement strand
GGTGGTCGCCGGCGGTGGCGGGGTGTTGGTGGGGCGGTGGTGTGGGGATCGCCGGAGAAAAAGCTCGGCATGGGGGGCCTAGAGGGATGGTCGGGGCGGCGGCGGTCGGCGGTGGGGAGTGTTTTCGGGGCGGGCGGGGCGGCGCACCGCCAGCCGCGAGCGGCGGGGGGCTGCTGTTTGGCCGGTGGTGGCTCGCGGCTCAGGGGGTGGAGGTTGAAGATGAACCGCATGCCCTTGATTTCGTATCCAATGGCTGCAAAATCGACTGGCCAGAGATGAAAAAGTCAGTCGACCGACGTGTAGCCTCACCTTGCTAGTGCGTTCAGTTTCGACAGCAAAATTCAGTTTCGACAGCAAAATTCAGTTTCGACAGTTAAGTTCAATTTCGACAGTTAAGTTCAGTTTTGATAGTTAAGTTCAGAGATGAGCGGCTGATGTATTTTACATCTAGCAGTTTGTGGTTATGTATTTTACGTCATGTATTGGAGATGCTATTGGAATTACACTCAGGTTAATGTTGTTCGTTGTCTCTCTTGTCCTGCTTCAGCCTCGGCGTCGTACAACTCACCGGAGCTACTCCAATGACGAAACCCTCCATCACAGCGGAGCAGTACCTCAGGCTCCATCTCCAGACGCCTAAGATCTTGTTCCCCTCCTCCGACAGCCATGTCAGCCGGAGCATCCTCACCGGCCAACCCAATCACGCTGAGATCGACATGGCTTCGCCAAAGAGGTTGTACACTTGTTGCATCTCTTTTTTACTCTACATGTTATATATATTTTCCACTGAGCACTCGTAGTAACAGGAAATATGATTATTTTATCCTACTATATGACAAGCAGTGAGGTACCAGGCAACTTAGCTATCCGTGATGGACTCTCTTGAATGCCATCATTATTTATCTCTATGCATTTGAGTTGTGCATTTGTCGATGGGCCTGGGAGTTGAGCTAGTATGGCAGTGGCCTGGGTCCAAAGTAATAGAAGTAGCACAAAAACATTTTTTTAGTGTAGGATTTTCCTTGCGCAAGCCTGCCTACTAGAATCGCCAGTGCTTGAAAGGAAAAGTGAATGAAAAACATCGGAATTGGAAAGTTTCCTATGGTACTACTTTTCATGAATTTGGTGCAAAGGAATGGAGCAAAGGAAAACTGTAGGATTTGTTCCTTTAGTGTCTCCTTGAAAGAAAAACCGTAGGAATTCTAATTTCCACTTCTCCTCCTTTTCATATTCCTATTCATCAAGCACAAGACTAAGAGATAGTAGCATAATAGCATTATAACCGTACATTTTCTTGTGGTTTGACTTAATCTCACCATGCTTTTTGCATCCTGTGATCTTCCAATTGTTGTGAATCAAACACCCAGATTGGCAGAAATCCTGTGTTTTTAAATTCTCTGTTTTGCACGTGCATTCCTATCCTATTCCTGTCTATTTCCTATCCTGCATTGTTAGAATCCTCAAATTCAGACAAGCCCTTACTCAATTACTTCTGTTACAGATATGTGTCAAAGAAAACCTTGTGTGGTTTGTCCTGCTCCTGCGGCGCTGTGTTCCACCCCAACTCAGCTGCTCCAACGACGGAAGGGTTCACCATAGCATGGATCCGCTCTACAGACTGTCTTTCGCTGCCTCAGATCTTCTTCCCCGCCGCCGGCAGCCATGACGAATGCATTACCATCATCAACTGAGCAGATGACCTTGAGGACTACACGGGTCCGCAAGAGAGGTCGCACTCTTCCGTGTCTTCTTACGTTATGCATCGCTTAATATGATTACATGCTACATTATCGTCGTGTTCACCTATTAGACTCTGAGTCAGGTCCAAACTAATGCTGAAACTTGAGTTTAAATGGTTGTGGGGTACATATTGGGGCAACAATCAGTACTATCTGTCTACTATCTGGTTAATCTCCGGTGTCTGCTATGAGTTTCATGTTGGGTGCAAACAAACATTAAAGGAGCCATTATCTGTATTTTTAACTAAAGCTATTATCTGACTGCTATCATTGGTTTTGGGTCTATCCACAGTTTTCTACCATCATTCTGGATTTGTGCATGCACTCCTTACATAATCTCACTATGTTTTATTCCTATGCATGCCAGTTATTGTACACAATGGAACTGATCATGTAGAGCAAAAGAGACGAGCCTTGCATGGCAATAAAATTTCATGCAGACGTCGTTCCATGGTGGGCGCGAAGGCAGCCCCCCTCCACCCATTTCGGATACTAATCAAGAGGAAGATAACTGTTCTGAGGGGGATTCAGAAGGAGAAGACCACTCCTATTTACCCCATGAGGTCTTCGCTCTAACTTGGCATGCTGATGTTGGTAATATCATGCATATGGTGCCTTGCATTGCTTACTGTATACATTAAAGATGTCATCTGCTTAGTTTAGACATGCTTTGTGTCAATGCCATCTGTTTAGTTTCTTTATCGTATATGTGAATCATGCAATGCCATCTTGTCTAGTCAGGCATCATATATGTGAATTTTGCAATGCCACCCTGGTTAGCCAGTGATCTTATATGTGAATTATATCATGCCATCATTTTTTTATTACGTGTTAAATTTGTCAACAATTTTAGTACATTCAATTACTCTTCCTGTGCATCAGCCATTCGGCACGGTCATGGAAAAATCTGGAGTGGAAACAAGGTCTTTAGAGTAGACAATGCTATCTGACGAAGCGCATGTCTTGCTGGTTACCGATAGCTCCTCAGAGGAGGATTCAGAGACAGATGACCAGTCATATCCCCCCCCCCCCCGAGGTGCATGCCCTAACTTGGCAGGGTTATGTTCCTCATATCATGCGCATGGTATCTTGCATTGCTATGTCATTTGCTTAGTTTAGACATGCTTTGTGTGAATGCCACTTGTTTAGTGTCTAATTACCATATATGTGAATTATGCAATGCCATCTTATTGCAAGACATTATATATGTGAATTATGAAATGTTATCTTGTTGCAAGGCATTATGTATGTGAATTATGCAATGCCATGTTGTTTAGGCAAGCGTCATATATGTGAATTATATCATGCCGTCCTTTTTTTGTATTTCTCATTGCTTTTATCGATAATGTTTGTATATTCAACTGCTCTTCCTGTGCATCAGCCATTTGAATTGGTGATGGAGAAATCTGGAGTGAAAACAAGGTCTTCAGAGCAGACAATGCTACCTGCTGAAGCAGATATCTTGCTGGTTACAGATAGCTCTTCAGAGTAGGATTCAGAGACAGATGACCAGTCCTATTATCCCCCTGAGGTGTATGCTCAGACTTGGCAGGGTTATTTTACTCATATAATGCATATGTTGTATTGCAATGCTTAATTTTTACATCATATACACAATATTGAATGCCATCTCCTTAGTTGACACATCATATATGCGATTGCCCTCTGCTCACTTCCTTAGTATATAAATCATATGTTTGAATTATGTCATGCCATGATGTTTACATAGATAGCATGTATCTGAATTATGGCATGCCAACCCATTTTCTAAAGACATAATATAGTTATATCATCTCATCCTGTTTACATAGTCATCATATTTTAAATTATGTCATTCTATCCGTGAATTATATCATGCCATCATGTTTCCATCGACGGCATGTTTGTGATTTATGGCATGCCAACCACTTTAATAGACACATCGTATAGTTATATCATGTCATCCTGTTTACATAGTCATCATATTTTGAAGTATGTCATTCTATCCTGTTTAGTTAGCCATCATACATGGGAAATTGTGTCATGCTATCCTGTTTAATTAGCCATCATATATGTGAAATTATGTCCTGCTATTCTGTTTGCTTAGACAACATAAATGTGAATTATTTCATGCCCTGTTTTCTTCCCTACTATCCATTGCACCTGTCTATCTTACAATGTTTGTACATTCAGTTACTTTTCTTGTTTATCAGCCATTTCAATTGGAGGGAGTGATGGCAGTATCTGTGGGAGTAAAAACATGGTCTTCAGAAAAGATCGTGCTACCTGTCGATGCAGATAGAACCACGGTTGTACTTGCCCAAGAACCAGCCCCACCACACATAACCCACACTCATGCAGATTGTACCCCTACCCAGTTGGATAGAGAACCAGCTACACCCCTTCTGACCCCAACCCCAGTAGATAGACACCCAGTTCCCATTGAGACAGCACCGTCTCCACCACAGAGAACCCAAACACGAGCAGTTAGTAAGGCAATTGCAGTGCCCAAATCATGAGGACCACCACTCCGAACCCGAAGTCAACGCTTAAAGCAGAAGAAGAATTGTTCTCAGGTTAGGTTCCGTAGCTATGGTTCATACTACTTTGCTCTTGCATCACTGTATTTACTGATACCAACTAATTTCAAATTTGAAGGATGCAATTGAAACTCCAATGGCGCAACAGGTATGTTTTAAACCTGTTTCTTCAACGTGTTTGGTTGTTTGCTGTTGTAACTTGCTCTATGTTGATTTCAGTTTCAATTGAATAAATAGTTATGTTCGCATGCCATGCACATTACAAGTGTTGTTATTGCTGTGTAGTTTCCCACACTTATATTCTGTCTATGCTGCTTTGTCTTAAATATATATGATTCGAACTATATCTATCTTGATTTGGCAACATAAACTAGAATGATATAGACCATACAGTGACCATACTACATAGATATATGTTTGTTTCATGTTGTTATCCTGTCCACCTTACTACTGAACTGGTTTACCAAAATGAGTTTCATATACTACATTGTAAACCTGAGATGTGTTGGTTTGTTTCTCTTTTAGAACACGGATAAAATATTGGAGAAGAGTACCTTGTTATGCAATGGTAAAGGAAGTAATGCAGATAAGGTTCAAGATAGTGAGACATCCCTGTTGGTCTCCAAGAAAGCTGATAAAAACTATATTGAAGACACTAAGACAACCCCAAAGTCATGTTTTGATGTAGTGTTCGAGTTACTGGCTACCACTGCTGGCACCAGCTCTTCGAACTCGTTGCTTGAATCAGTTCGGCTTCTTGAGTCTCAACTTAAAGTTGAAAGACATCGATCAGATGTTATGAGACAGGAAGCCAAAGGACTGAGGAAGTCCCTGCAGAATTCAGATGCATACTTTCTGGTGCAACAGCAAGCGCTGGAGGACTTAAGCGCCAAACAAGAGAAAGTTAATAAGCTTGCTAAGCATCTTGCCAGCATTATGGGTACCCAGGGTATTGTTTCTTGAGCTCTCCTGAAGAGGTTTCAGTTTTGGACTTATTTTGCTGCGACGTTTATATGCTGTTGTGTTCCCTATATTTGCACTGGTGGCAAACTTTGATGCCCAGTGGATGTAATATGTGTAATAGCCGTGATAGCCTAGTGTAAGTTGCTTGCTTATTTATTTCCTTGTTTTCTTGTTTATTTGTTTGCTTGTAGTCAGTGCAGTTCTTTTTTCTGCGGTTTGCTAGTGGCTGCAATAACCTATTTTTTAAAACTTGGCCACAATAACCATGGGCTAATATTTACTATAGTGACACTGGGCCTCCTACGGGCCGTAGAAACAGTGGGCCTTCTACGGGCCATATAAACAGTGGGCCTTCTACGGGCCGTAGAAACAGTGGGCCTTCTACGGGCCGTAGAAACAATGGGCCTTCTACGGGCCGTATCGTCAATGGGCCTTATACGGGTTGTATGATCGATTGGCCAAACATGGGCCAAACAGACCGCATTCTGGCCGTAAACGGGCTAGAGTTGGAATCGTTCATTCATGGGCCGACCATAATGGGCCATCGTTAATAGGACGTATTTGATGACGCTATGAAAACGGCCCAACGTATTAACGGACCACAAATGGGTCGACTGTAACCACGGGCTGAATTTGGCCCACAAGCAAAAAATGACAGTAACGGGCCGTAAGTAAAAGAATGCTGGAAAATAGCCCAAGAATAAATGGGCTCTGAGAAGGCCGAAAGATAACATGGGCTGGAAACGGCCCAACGGAATAACGGGCCGTTAATGGGTATAAAGTGATACACTGTTCTTTACGGGCCAGTTTCACCATGGGCCGTTAATGGGTGTAAAGTGATACACTATTCATTACGGGCCAGTTTCACCATGGGTCGTTAATAGGCCAAGAGTTACATAGGGCCTCATATGGGCCGAAAGGCGTCATGGGCCATACATGGGCCAGAAGTGAAAATGGGCTGGAATCATATTGCATGCCCCAGATGATGCTACTGGGCCTAATTCGAATAGGGCGTAACGGGCCTTGGGTTAGCGGGCTGTAAATGGGCTATTTGCGAATAGGCCGTTAACAGGCTTTCCATGGGCCGGCCCGCCACCTTTTGACCAAGTCAAACGGGTCGGCCTTTTCACAGGAATGGGCCTCTGTTGGGCCGTGCCACATGTCGACGTATCATAGGCGCCTTCTGCCCAATGAGTGGATGACATATGTCCCAGCGATGAGACGACATGTGTTTCCTCCAGCCAATGATGATTTTACACGTGGAAAATCCCCATTGGTCGGGGCTGTTAACGGGTTATCAGATCCAAAACCCGACCCGATAACTTAACGGTGTTCCGTTACAGTGGATGTCACGTGTCGGTCACCCTTGACAAAAGCACTTCTGTGACGCGCGATTTATCGTCATGGAAGTGGACACTTCCGTGATGATAATTTTGGTAATGTCATGGAACACTTCTCGACAGCACAGGTATGACTATCTTGATTCTGTCATAAAATCGTCATGGATGTACATGCATGACAGAAAACGCGACCTACTGTGACAAACACGTATCATCACGGAAGTGTATTTTTTTGTAGTGCGTGGCGGTGGAATCTGGTCCTGGCACCCACGCACCACCACGGCAGGCGGCGCGCGGTCTTGACGTGGTGGCGCGAGGAGTGCAGGAGCATTTTCTTGCGGTCGAGGGACCTCCTGGCAGCTTCTTTCTTCATGCGAGGGCACAGAACACAGTGGGTCATGCCGCGGGACCATGCGGCTTGGGGCGAGGACACCATCTTGATGCGGAGGAGGCAGGGGCGTTCCGTGAGCCGCGCGTCTCGGCACGAGGGCGCCGTCTTGATGCAGGGGCGGTTGAGGCGGTCCGTGAGCTACGTCCCCCGCACCTGGAGGTGGGCGAGGTAGCCAGAGGGATGGTGCAGGAGAGCCCCCAGCGGCGCTGACGAGCTCGGCGATGCGGTCCAGTCAGTCTTTGTAGAGGTTGTTGACCGGGCGATAATGCAGGAGCTCGCGTGCCATGAGCAACGCGGCCTACGCATCCGTGGGCGTGCGACGAGGGTGGGACGATGAGCCGGTCGGAGTCAGTGATCGGGTGGTGGTGCGGCCGTCTCGCCACACAGAGGGGTGCAGTGATGACGCCTGCTGCTCGTTCGCTGCCAGGACGGTGGCAGCGTTTGTAGCAGGTGATGGAGAATGCCGGGGAGGTCCGCCAGCGGGCGCCGTCTGGTCAACGCAAGCAGCGAGGGCGGCGCGATGCTCAGCGCGGGCTCGGCGAGCGTCTGACATGGATGCGATGGAGCTGCAGAACATGGATCGACGATGGGAAAGCTTCAGCGCCAAATGTCAGATTACGGGTTCCGGCAAACCCTTGAGGTTCGAACACTGGGTCCCCCCAGCTCACGCTCTCGCAACGATCTCAAAGCCTAGCTCGTCGACCCCAAGGAACAAAGGACACGAGGGTTTCTACTGGTTCGGGCCACTGTTGCGGTGTAATACCCTACTCCAATGTGGTGTGGTGGATTGCCTTGTAGGCTAGGGATGAACAAGTACAAGGGAAGAACAACCTCGTGAGGAGAGGTGTTCTTTAGCTCGATGGGCTTGTGTGGTTGGGGGTGATCTGAATCCTCCCTAGATGAGCCGATCCCTAACTATGGTGGTGGCTAGCACTATTTATAGAGGCCCGGGACCTCTCCCCAAATATTAGGTGGGAAGGGATCCCACAGCGGCCAATTTGAAGGGGGACAGCGGGTATAAGTTATCCTGACAAAAGGTGGTCTTCGCACGCCAAAGGCTCTGGTGGTGACGTCGTCGTGGGCTCCATGGTGACCTCCCTCTTGCCGTCCTGCTGGTCTTGGTCTCGTTGCACCGATATGAAAACCTTTGCCTGATGCCTCGGGACTCCATGCCTGCGCCTGCCTCTTTAGCACCAAAGAGGAAACTGGCACCCTGCGTCCGCTGGAGCCCGCCTGGCCTTGGTCGTCATGGCTCATGTCACAGGAACCTCACGAGGTGCCCCTTGCCTTGATCTCTCCGCTCCTCACGAGCCAGCCTAGTGAGGCTGCCCCTGAGGAGGTCTTGTTTCATCTGCCTCACAAGGCTTGGCCCCTCGCGAGGGTCTTGATCCTTGGTTGATGATGGTGGGCCGTACTAGGCTGCTGGTGGAGCCACGCCCTGTGCTGCAGGTAGGCAAGTCTGGGTACCCCCATTCCCAGGACGCCGACAGCGCCTTCATGCAATATGTTCATACCCTCGGAAGCAAAATCTCATTTTCCTCTGTCGCACTTCCCAGAAGCAATGGACAAGCCGAGAGGGCGAACGCTGAAGTGTTGTGGGGACTCAAAACAAGAACCTTTGATACGCTACAGAAGTACGGCAGGTGATTGATACATCCATTTTGCATCATGTTTTCCTACTATTATTTATGATGTTTTTCTGCACAATAATGCTTTTTGGAGTAATTCTAATGCCTTTTCTCTCATAATATGCAAGGTACACCAAAGAGGGAGAATTCCGGCAGGTGGAGATCTGGACCTGGAAAAGCTACGTCAGGCCACCTATTCTGCACAACTCCAAACAAGATGAAACATTACAGAGATTTTTTTATGGAATTTATGAGGAATATTGGAGCCAATAAGAACCAGAGGGGGCCACCCTGGTGAGCACAAGACACCAGGGCGCGCCTGGGCCCCCAGGCGAGCCCTGGTGGGTTGTGCTCTCCCAGGCCCATCTCTGGTGCCCATCTTCTGGTATATAAGTCATTTTGACCTAGAAAAATAAAGGAGAGGACTTTCGGGATGGAGCGCCGCGGTCTCGAGGCGGAACTTGGGCAGGAGCACTTTTGCCCTCCGACGGAGCGATTCTGCCAGGGGAACTTTCCTCCTGGAGGGGGAAATCATTATCATCATCATCACCAACAACTCTCCGATCTTGGAGAGGGAAATCTTTGTTAAGATCTTCAACAACACCATCTCCTCTCAAACCCTAGTTCATCTCTTGTGTTCAATCTTGTTACCAAAGCTATAGATTGTTGCTTGTGGGTGACTAGTAGTCTTAATTACATCTTGTAGTTGATAACTATATGGTTTATTTGGTGGAAGATTATATGTTCATATCCATTATGCTATTTAATACCCTTCTGATATTGAGCATGTTTATCACTTGTGAGTAGTTACTTTTGTTCTTGAGGTCACGGGAGAAATCATGTTGCAATTAATCATGTGAACCTGATATGTGTTCGATATTTTGATTGTATGTATGTTGTGATTCCCTTGGTGATGTCATGTGAACGTCGACTACATGAAACTCCGCCATATTTAGCCTAAGGGAATGCATTGTGGAGTATTTATTAGATGATGGGTTGCGAGAGTAATAGAAGCTTAAACCCTAGTTTATGCGCTATTCCGTAAGGGGGCGATTGGATCCACAAGTTTAATGCTATAGTTAGGATTTATCCTTAATACCTTTCTCGTAGTTGTGGATGCTTGCAAGGGGGTTAATCATAAGTAAGAGGTTTGTTCAATTAAGAATAGCACCTAAGCACCGGTCCACCCACATATCAAATTATCAAAGTAGCGAACACGAATCGAATCAACATGATGAAACTGACTAGATGAAATTCCCGTGTACCCTCAAGAACGCTTTGCTTATTATAAGAGACCATTTTGGCCAGTCCATTGCCTCAAAAGGATTGGGCTACCTAGCTCCATGTTTTTTTACTATTATCATTACTTGCTATTACAAAATATCTTGTTATCAAACTACTCTGATACTTACAATTTCAGCACTTGCAGACATTACCTTGGTGAAAACCACTTGTCATTTCCTTCTGCTCCTCGTTGGGTTCGACACTCTTACTTACCAAAAAGAGCTACAATTGATCCCCTATACTTGTGGGTCATCAAGGCTATTTTCTAGCGCCGTTGCCGGGGAGTGAAGCACCTTTGGTAAGTGGAAGTAGGTAAGGAAACATTTATATAGTGTGCTGAAATTTATTGTCACTTGTTACTATGGAAAACAATCCTTTGAGGGGTTTGTTCGGGGTATCTAACCTCGACCAGAACCACAATTAGCTAACCCTCAACCTACTGAAAATATTGAATATGAAATTCCTTTGGGTATTATAGAACAACTGCTAGCTAATCCTTATGCAGGAAATGGAACCGAACATCCTGATATGCTCTTGATATATGTGGAACAAATTTGTGGATTGCTTAAGCTTGCAGGTTTACCCAGAGATGATGTTAAGAAGAAGGTTTTCCCTTTATCTTTGAAGGGAAAAGCATTAGCATGATATAGGCTATGTGTCGTAAGAAACCACGACCTCCTATGGGACCAGAGGGCCCCTTGCTGGTTCGGCAAGCGGGGCGTCGCGTTGCACAAAAAGCAGACGAGTGTGGGGCAGCATGGCAGAGATCACACAAGCAATTTACCCAGGTTCGGGCTGCCGTGAGGCGTAAAACCCTACTCCTACTTTGGTGGATTGATGGTGGAATGGTGGTAGTGGAGCATAGTACACTTGCCCGGCAGGGGCGGCAGTGGCTACGCGTGTATGGGGTGTGAGTTATCCAAACTTCCAACTCTTTCTATGGTTTCCATGGGCCTCCTTTTTTAGATTAAGGGGTCACCACAATGGCAAAGTAGTCATTATGCACTGATAAGATAACAAACAATGCTATCATATCTAACTCTACAGGCTGATAGGGTGCATTAAATGCACCGCTCAACGTCACATCGTTGGTTGCCCGGCAAGCCTTGCCGGGCTATCTTGCCAGCTTCACGCCTGCTCGCTTGACACGTCACAGGACATGTGTCATATGTAGGTATTTCCTATAGAAAGAGGCCGCCATGTGGCGAATGGCTGCCACTTAGCCACTTTGCGGCTTGACACCGCATTGATTGACAACGTGGGTCATGGAGGATTGGTTGGTGAGGTGGTTTTGGCTTCGTGACCCCCGGCAGGCTCTACCGGGATGCTTCGGACGCCTCCTTCTGGGGGTGGCCCCGTCCTTGTCGATCTCGCCTGCCCGGCAAGGCAGGATTCTCTCTTGGTAGTGTCTTGCTTTTCTGGCTTGACTCTGGTCCCTTTGATCTGCATGTTAGTCCTCCAAAGCTCTTGGTTCCTTGCCCCCTAGCTTGGATTTGTGGCTTAATCTTGTTCCTGTGCCTGTGCACAGTCTGGGCAACAGACCCAGGGTTTGTTGCACCGCCAGTAGCCCCTAGGCCTGCCCCGAACGCGCTGTCGAGCATCCTCGGGGTAGGGCCAAATAAGTACACAGGCGGGGGTGCTGAAGAGGTTGGCCTATTGAGGTCTTCTTTGCTTCTTCATTAATCTTGAGTCCAGGCCAGTTTCCGGTTTCCCGGCACGTCATGCGCAATGTTGTGTAAGAACTTTGATCGGCTTGCAGATTCTCCTAGCCCCAGGATCACGGGGTGGAAACTGCCATCCCACTCGCCTCCCGTTTCACACATACCTACCACGTGTTTCCCATGCATTTGGCGTGGTAGGTGGTGGATGCAGAGGGCACGGGGAGGAGTGTCGTGGCCGAAAACTGGGCGCCATTGGTTGGAGCAGAGGGGCGGCCTTGGTTCTTAGAGTCACAAAGGGTGCAAAGAGGCCGCATTGAAGGAGTGGGACAGTCCTTCCATGTGTGAGGAGCCAGCCCCTGCCTCACCCTCCTATAAAAAGGGGTGGGGGTAGTGCTTCTCCGAACACACTTCTTCTCCTTCTTCTCTGCAATCCTTCCCTTCTAGTCATGGTGAGGGGGCAAGGGCACGGTGGTGCCCCAGCGGTGGCGACGAGGACTTCTACTCAACAGCGCATCCCTCCTCCTCCGGATCCAGCGGTGGTGGAACCCTGTCACACCCTGATTTCCATGCCACAACACTTAAGCTAATGAATCATGATAAAATGTGGTTTGTCAAAAACTTTTGAGTGTTTTGTACCTTGCCTTGATTGGATTTTGTGTGTTGTTTGCAAGTGCTCTAAAAATCAAATAAATCCTCCAACCCCTATACTTCATCTCCTTGCTCCAAACTCTTGAACCAATGATCATGCCATGTGTATAGGACATAAAAATAATTTCTTACAAAAATAATTTGGCCAAATAGTATTTTCAAAAATTAGTTTTCCAAAAAACCCCTGAATTGAGGTTTGTACTGCAAGTACTTAATTCAGGACAATAAAAATATTTCCAAAAATATATTTGACTCCTATTAGATATAGGACACCCAGAAAACACAAAAATATAATTTTAAAAGTTATTTTCCTGTTTTATTTAAAGGCTTTTTCTTAAGTCCAGAAATGGTCTTTAATAGGTAAAAATTATTCTAATGCTTTTAAAATATTTGGGAAAAACCTAGGGAAACTCAGTGGACATATATTGTCCATATATAAGAGTTTCAACACATGGTCATGTTCAAAATATTGGTCAAATCCCTCAAAAAACCCTTTCTGGATATTTCAAGATTTTGAAATATTTACAAAGGAAATGTTCCCCAAAAAATTCCAAGAAAATTCTAGCATGTCACATATGACATGTTTGATGATCTTGCCAAGTCTCATGTCATGGAGAACAGTATAACCCCATGAAACCCTCTCAAAACCACTTCTGTCCTTTTTTAAGTTTGAACAACTTTGCATTGTCAAACATGTCCAAATGCTGTCAAACTTGGTTCACGTCCTCAAATGGTGTAATAATGCATCTATACCAAATGGAACAAGTTGGAGAGAATGTTATCTTGATCAAAGTGCCCCAAAACCCTCTCTGCCCAGAACCAAATTTGAACAAGTTTACATTGGCAACTTTCCCCTTTTGATCTCAAATTTTGTGGACATTTTCAGAATCTCAAATTATGACACTACACTAAGTGGTGCATCAAGGAGAATAGATTTGCATGACTAAATCTTGAAAAGTCCATTTCTGCTAATTTCTAGGGTTTACAAAAGTTGCATTGGCAACTTTGCCCAAATGAGCTCAAAATTGGTGGAAGGCCATAATTATATGTGACATTTCACCCTATGGAGTCTCATGGCAAATGGAAATCATCTGCTTTCTCAAAACACCATCAAACACCTTCTGGCAGAAATTTAAAATGCATGTTTTGGCAATTTCCACTAATCTCCATGAGCTCAACTTTTTCCCACAATCTCATCTGCTCCTCCTCTACCTCCTTCATGCTTGGCTGCCCAAGGATCAATGATTAAGGGGGGCAGAGACCCAATTTTCCTCTCTGGACAACCACTTTCCCCTCCCTTTCTCATCTCTCTCCCACTCCTGGCAAGTTCCAGAGCATCCAATGCCACTTTCCCATTGTTTACTCTCCCCTGCAGCTTCCAGACACAAGTGGACGCGCGAGTGCGCGCGGAAAAGCCGCGGATGCCGGCCAAAGACGCGCTCTGGAGCGCGAGGCAGAGCAGGCGACCGTTGACGCCGCGTCCCCCGACCACCTCGAGCCTCCCCCTTGCGCCAGTCGAGGTGCCTCGACGTCCGCAACACGCCACCGTGCAGGCCCCCTCGTCTCTCCCTCTCTCTCTCCTCCTGCGGCGCGTGCCCAGAGCCGCCCGGCTCGGCCAATGCATGGCCTCGCACGCGCGAGCACCAGAGCCTTGCCCCGCTCCTCCTCTACCTTCCTGGCGCCCCACTCAACTCCCACAGACGCCGTAGACAGCCCCTCGCCCTCTCTCCTGGCCTCCTGAGTCGTTGCCGCGGCCACCCGTGCGCCGCGTCCACGGTGAGCCACGTGTCGGCTACTTAAAGCCACCCCGAGCCCCCTCTCTACTCCTCTGGCCCTCTCTCCCTCCCGTGCATCCCCTGGACCAATTTGCACCTCCTCCCGTGCCCTCCAACCTCGTCCATGGCCGGAGACGAGCCACCGAACACCGCCTAAATTCTTGTCATCCGGGCCCCCTCCTCCCCACCTATGGGTTACCTTGCATCTCTACTGCCCGCGGAGCTCCCCCGCACTCCGGTTACTCCTCCCGACGGCCGGAACGTCGTGCCCGCCATCGCCATCGGCCACGTCCGCCATGGACGGGGCTCTCCTTGACCAGGTCCTCCCCGGCATGCGTGCGACCAGTGGCTGGAAGCGCCTCTCTGCGCTGGTCACGCCGGTGGGCAGAACATCGTCAGGGGCGCTCTGTAGCCCCGGCAATCTCCGGCGGGAGCCGCTCCTCCTCGCGTCCAAAGCACGCGCGGGAGGTGGAAGACGACCTGCCGCTGGGGCCCGCACGACAGCGACCCAGCAGGCGGGCCCATCCGTTTAAGTGGATACGGCTCCAGCAGATCTGCTTCCCCCGCGCGAAAGCGTACTCCGCGAGGGCGCCTTCGGCGTCGCCCTGTCGTCCGCCTGGCCGAGCTGCTAGGCCGGCCCAGTGCGCTGCGGCGCTATGCTGCGCTCGGTGCGTGGTATAGGTATAACCCCCCCCCACTTCCTTTGTCTTTTCCTTTTCCAGAAATTTGTAAAATCTCCCAAATATTCATAGTAACTCCAAATTGAATGATTCAAATTTTTGGTGACTCCATAAATCATGATCTACCTGTTGGTGCATTATGCACATTTTTCTAGAACATTTTTCCTCACACAAATTAAATAAAATCCCATTTTCCATTTCTGTGATAAAATTTAGAAAATCACATAGGGCTCAAATTTGATCCAAATGCCATGATTCAAATTTCTAGATGCTCCTGAGTTTATAACTTAGGTCATGAACATTTTTATTAATACTTTCTATGCCACATAATATAATGAGCCATTTCTTCATATTTGTCAACTTTGCAAATTCATAGGAAATTCATTTGAACCCCAAATCCAGTGAAACCAACTCCTAGATGCTTCTAAAATCATGATTTGTTAAATGGGTGCCTTTGTTCATTTTTCAAAAATATATTTCTGTACACTTCTTGCAAATCCATAAACCCCTTGATTCCATCATGTTGAAATGTTCAAAAATATTCACTAATCCAATTCCAATGAAACCACCCTCGTTATTTTTCATATGACCAGGGAAGTCCTAGAAAAGTCAAATCCATATTTTTTAGAGCACTTCTATTTTCTGCCTTGTTGTGTTGCTTATTATGATTGTTTCGACGTTAGTTGACGAAGTAGACGGAGTACTTGGAGAAGGACCAGAAGATCTCAAGACTCTGATGAACCAGGCAAGCAGACCTTTGACCATGTGTATGAAACCCTTTTTATGCATGTCATATAGCACTTTATTAGTGTTGCATCGAAATCATGATGAGATGGTAACCACTTTGATGGGTTGCCTCTATTACTTCCTCGTTGATACTTGCATTGTGCATGACCCTACCTCCTTATGAGGGTTATGCCGGTGGGAGTAGATAGGATGCTAAAGTAGTGCTACGCAAAAAAAAGGATGAGAATATGCATGGTGATGGAGACATAGTATTTTCAAAAGACTTTTCGGAAACCCCATCGGGTGACACTTATGCCCGGGGGAGATGATGAGTTGGGTAACCACTTGATGATGAAGTGGTGTACCGAGGCAAGTGTGTGCGTTGTTTTTCAAAATGGATTAGTTTAAGTTGCGACCATTATTCCAACCTTACATGCGCAACCACTCTACCCTTGTATGGGAAAGGGCATTATTGATTATCTAGGCCGATACTAGCTTGGAGCCCGCATTACTAGTGACAGGAGAGTTGTTGGTGCGCTCTCTCGGGACGGGGTCGTGCTAGGTAGGGCGGCCATGATTGTTTTCACAGGGCACCGGATACACCATTGTGTCCCCTCTCGGATGTTACGATCTCGAGTGAGTCTCGTATGATGTACATCGTGAGGATATAGAACAACGAGTGGACTCCTTGTTAGTGTTGCCTAGGGAAAGATAGTGATCGGGTGCTTACCCCGGGTACTTGAGGTACCGCGGGTCGTGGATGACACGAAAGTTCCCCGGATCTTGTGGGTAACGTGTGCAACCTCTGCAGAGTGTAAAACTATTCTAATAGCCGTGTCCACAGTCACGGACAGTTGGGTAACCTCTCTTGGGCTACATCCACCTGTTTACAAACCAGTGTGTGTGGGAAGAACTACTTGGGTCAAGTCAAAGGACTTGACATGGATGAGTTGGGTTGGAGCCCACTCCCTTTATGTTGATATCTGTAACCTGTCCTCTTGGTTACTTGAATTCTCCTTATGCATGTCTTACAAGTTGTTGAACATGTCATTGCACTCAAAACTAGCTTTCCGCAAAAATTTACCTATATCATGCATTATTGTATCTTGAACCAAAACATGGTTTGCTTGCGAGTACATTCAAAGTACTCATTGGCTTGCCACTGGTTATTTTATTGGCCAGGCATGAAAGAACATGATATAATGAAGAGTACCTGGGTGACGAACATGCGAGCTAGGACGCTTCCCAGTCAGAATGCCTGTAGGGTTAAGGCAGATGGCATGGGTCCAAGTTGTTATTGAAGATTTCCACTGCGATGATACACTCAAGACTTGACCATAATGGTCCTACTTGTGTAAAACGGTATGTATGGATGTAAGACTCTTGTTATTCAGCTTCTGTGTGTTCAGTGAGCATTGATCTCTGGGATCACTGTACACGTGCATCGGTGATCTCGACTTATGAGTCGGGGTCCCCACAGAGCTGGTATCAAAGCCATCCTGACTGTAGGAAGCCTTAGTTAGCATGGTCGTTAGTTAGGGTAAAACTATTTCCAAAACTACTAATAGTTTTCAAAACTATCTATACTTCTCTTCCCTTCTCGGTTTTTTGAAAACTAAGGTATACTTTCCTTATTGATCTCTTCCCCTTCGAAACCTTTGGTCGCTAGAACCCTTATGCCCCTGACCACTGGATTCCTTGTAATCCTCATGGATAATCTGGAAGGAAGATGCCTTGCCAGACATTCACCCACATCTCCTGAACACAAGATTGGCGACATCACAACAAGACGATACCAGCAAAAGATACATCCTCGAGGAATGAGGACATGAAGACCCATAAGATGGTTACACCCTTGACATTGCTCCAAGAAGATGCGACCTTAGCCTATGATGATCAGGGCATAGGAAATGCAAGATCATGATGTACATCGCTAATAGAGCAACCATGTCGTTACCGTTGTTGTATCGACAACCACCGGTGGATGAGAACCTTGCCATTTGGTCCGCCTCACTATAGTGAGCAGGAAAACGGTTCTCTTCATCCCCCGCTCTTGGTGTCGATGTTTTCATCAACATAACCGGCATGTTGGACCTCTACTATGCCTTGTTAATGTCATTGCATAAAGGATTACCTACTTGGTACCATCGACGCCTTAGAAGACAAAAATGGATCGTCATAATTAAGAAGACAATAGAAGACCGAGTCAATGCCAGCTACGAAGAGCCACCTTCACCCCATCACTTCAACAGGCGAGAAGTTGTTGAAGACTCTTCAGGCTCAACCCAGATTGTTTCATCAAACAACTACAAGAGATGTAGCAACACCTAAGAAAAACTCAGAAGACTGCACGAGGCACAAGGCACGACTACTGAGTCCGAGAACCCGTAGGGTAGGATGAGTCGTGTACCCCCTATGCGCAGTCGAGTCCGTATGATGGTTCAAATAGAACCATGATTATGTGTTGCTTGTTTTTATTTGTTTGTGTTTTAAGATAGGTCGCAACTTTTGTCCTAGGCAACAAGTACGCGACTATACCACCTTCCTTACCTTGTTTCTTTTATTTGGCCCTTTCGGCACTTGTTTGTTTGCACTTGCACTATAGAAACCCCTTTAGGCACTCCCCTCCTCCATGCTACCTTTCCCTCTCATCTCTCTCCTCAACTGAAGACCGGCAACACCAAGGATTCTGCCTTAGCAACCAACTAGCAATGAAGACTTCTGCTACAATCTCCACGACCAAGAGCAACCCCGTAGAATTATGTTTAACCCTCCAGATTAGAAACCCATCCTTAGACCCTTCGAGACTTCACGAGATACCCCAGCTCAAGTCCTTAACCATGTGCTCAACCCACAGAAATTGCAAGGGGACCAGTTAAGCCTCTACAAAGTTGCACATCACTGGGTTCATTATGGAACTAGTGGACATAGTGAATGAGCACATTGTCATCCTAAGATAGCATCAAAACTGACGATGCCACAGGAGGAACCAAATTGAGGATATAGGAATAGAGGACAGATGACTTGATGAGTTTATATTAAAGACCTTGAAGAATTATCTGAGACTCTTTGGTGGATCATAAGGCTTTCATATTGGTAGATGAACTTGGAGGGATCGTGTTAATAGAGTAGCGTAACTTTCATCACCCTAGAGTAAACTGGAACTTTGTAGGACGATTATGATTGCAAGCTAAAATTCTCGGAAGTATAAGGATTTGACTTAGCCAAGGCGACATTCATAGAAGATAGTTGGCATTACGGTATTGACTTGGGGGAGACATATAGAAATTCCCGTTGGACATGAGATTTGGATTTAAGTAGGTGATCCTAGTTGAATATAGGTGTTGAGTAAGCCTACATGGTTCGGAGTAAATTGTATTTAGATTGAAGATCTCCATCATGATCCCATGTTTGTCGGTGGACGATAAACTAGGAGATTGGATTAATTGTTGGGTTTATTTAGGGATCTATATGAGCTTGACCTTGGAGTTTACTTGACCATGACAATGGAAATTGGTGAACTGACTATAGTAAAGATAACCCTTTTCAAGTATTTGAGGATTATAGGACATTAGAAGATCATGTGGAACACCATAAACATTGGATTCGTAGAATTAAATGGATTATGTAGTGATTGATGGAAGCTAATGGGCTTTTGGAGTTGATTCATAGGAAGGAAACAAGATCTTGGAGTGGCTTACGACGTGTTTCCTTAGGATAAGAGGTGCTTTATCTTAGACCTTGGAAGAATAGGATGAGCACTTGGATTGTCCTGTTTTATTCCATCTTGGAAGCTTGTATGCTCTACCCATGGATTTTTAGGGGTAGCCACACATATGAGTTTAGGGACCGTAGACATATATGATTTTGTTAGACCTCCTCTTGGGAGTCATGAGGATTTGAATAGCATGAGTGATGATTGGAGTTGACCTATACGAAATGATGCTTTCAGCGGTATAAGGTGATCTGTTTGGAGGACTAGATAGAATAATTGGCATCTTAGGAATTGTGCTCAAGGATAAACGTTCACTCGCACCCTAGAATCCTTGAAACCCTTAAGCCCTACCAAGCTACAACATGGTCGGACCATGACCGTGGGTCTTGACTCTAGATCAAGAACACCTTGGACCATACTCAACCGTTACCACCACCAATGCCCCAGCCTACTTTAAGTACCTCATGAACAATGTCTTCATGGAGTACTTGAACAATTTGGTTATCATATTTATTTTGGTAACATACTTGTCTACTCAAAGACAGAAGAAGAATCACTGAGCTGGTCAAGGAACATCTGAAGATCACCATGTCTAGGAGGAAAAACTACACCAACCACCATCGTCAAGAAGTAAACCTCTGCATCGAAGACCAGGCATATCTGCAAACCACTTCTCTCAAAGGAACCAAGCATTTCCATGTCAAAGGGAAGCTCACACCAAGATTCATCAGCCCTCTCCAAGATCACTTCAAGACGAAGAATAGACGGCTACCAGCTAGAGTTATCACCTGAGTCCCCCACTTTGCACAACGTTTTTCCACACGACACCACCCCGGAAACGTTTCCAACTTCCTAACTAGCCCAGTCTCTCCAAGGACATCGACCATAAGCTATCGACCTCCAGCCCAATATGACCTACGCGAGAGACCCCAATTGCAACCTGGATCAAGCAGGACGTCGCACACGAAGCCATGTCATCAATTATTTCAAGGACCAATGAAGCACCACATGGAAGCAGAAACAATACGAGGACATGAGGACTACCGTAGATTTAAGTCTCGTATTCCTTTCCGCGCCTAATCTGGGAATCTCGGGGACGAGATTCTTGTAAGGGGTAGGTCTGTCACACCCTGATTTTCATGCCACAACACTTAAGCTAATGAATCATGATAAAATGTGGTTTGACAAAAACTTTTGAGTGTTTTGGACCTTGCCTTGATTGGATTTTCTGTGTTGTTTGCAAGTGCTCTAAAAATCAAATAAATCCTCCAACTCCTATACTTCATCTCCTTGCTCCAAACTCTTGAACCAATGATCATGCCATGTGTATAGGACATAAATATAATTTCTTACAAAAATAATTTGGACAAATAGTATTTTCAAAAATTAGTTTTCCAAAACCCCCTGAATTGAGGTTTGTACTGCAAGTACTTAATTCAGGGCAGTAAAAATATTTCCAAAAATATATTTGACTCCTATTAGATATAGGACACCCAGAAAACACAAAAATATAATTTTAAAAGTTATTTTCCTATTTTATTTAAAGGCTTTTTCTTAAGTCCAGAAATGATCTTTAATAGGTAAAAATTATTCTAATGCTTTAAAAATATTTGGGAAAAACCTAGGGAAACTCAGTGGACATATATTGTCCATATATAAGAGTTCCAACACATGGTCATGTTCAAAATATTGGTCAAATCCCTCGAAAAACCCTTTCTGGATATTTCAAGATTTTGAAATATTTACAAAGGAAATGTTCCCCAAAAAATTCCAAGAAAATTCTAGCATGTCACATATGACATGTTTCATGATCTTGCCAAGTGTCATGTCATGGAGAACAGTATAACCCCATGAAACCCTCTCAAAACCACTTATGTCCTTTTTCAAGTTTGAACAACTTTGCACTGTCAAACATGTCCAAATGCTCTCAAACATGGTTCACATCCTCAAATGGTGTAATAATGCATCTATACCAAATGGAACAAGTTGGAGAGAATGTTATCTTGATCAAAGTGCCCCAAAACCCTCTCTGCCAAGAACCAAATTTGAACAAGTTTACATTGGCAACTTTCCCCTTTTGATCTCAAATTTTGTGGGCATTTTCAGAATCTGAAATGATGACACTACACTAAGTGGTGCATCAAGGAGAATAGATTTGCATGACTAAATCTTGAAAAGTCCATTTCTGCTAATTTCTAGGGTTTACAAAAGTTGCATTGGCAACTTTGCCCAAATGAGCTCAAAATTGGTGGAAGGCCCTAATTATATGTGACATTTCACCCTGTGGAGTCTCATGGCAAATGGAAATCATCTGCTTTCTCAAAACACCATCAAACACCTTCTGGCAGAAATTTAAAATGCATGTTTTGGCAATTTCCACTAATCTCCATGAGCTCAACTTTTTCCCACAATCTCATCTGCTCCTCCTCTACCTCCTTCATGCTTGGCTGCCCAAGGATCAATGATTAAGGGGGGCAGAGACCCAATTTTCCTCTCTGGACAACCACTTTCCCCTCGCTTTCTCATCTCTCTCCCACTCCTGGCAAGTTCCAGAGCATCCAATGCCACTTTCCCATTGTTTACTCTCCCCTGCAGCTTCCAGACACAAGTGGACGCACGAGTGCGCGCGGAAAAGCCGCGGATGCCGGCCAAAGACGCGCTCTGGAGTGCGAGGCAGAGCAGGCGACCGTTGACGCCGCGTCCCCCGACCACCTCAAGCCTCCCCCTTGCGCCAGTTGAGGTGCCTCGACGTCCGCAACACGCCACCGTGCAGGCCCCCTCGTCTCTCCCTCTCTCACCTCCTGCGGCGCGTGCCCAGAGCCGCCCGGCTCGGCCAATGCATGGCCTCGCATGCGCGAGCACCAGAGCCTTGCCCCGCTCGTCCTCTCTCTTCCTGGTGCCCCACTCAACTCCCACAGACGCTGTAGACAGCCCCTCGCCCTCTCTCCTGGCATCCCGAGCCATTGCCGCGGCCACCCATGCGCCGCGTCCATGGTGAGCCATAGGTCGGCTACTTAAGGCCACCCCCGAGCCCCCTCTCTAATCCTTTGGCCCTCTCTCCCTCCCGTGCATCCCCTGGACCAATCCGCACCTCCTCCCGTGCCCTCCAACCTCGTCCATGGCCGGAGCCGAGCCGCCGAACACCGCCTAAATTCTCGTTGTCCGGGCCCCCTCCTCCCCACCTATGGGTTACCTTGCATCTCTACTGCCCGCGGAGCTCCCCCACACTCCGGTTACTCCTCCCGACGGCCGGAGCGCCGTGCTCGCCATCGCCGTCGGCCACGTCCACCACGGATGGTGCTCTCCTTGACCAGGTCCTCCCCGGCATGCATGCGACCAGTGGCTGGAAGCGCCTCTCTGCATTGGTCACGCCGGTGGGCAGAACATCGCCGGGGGCGCTCTGTAGCCCCGGCAATCACCGGCGGGAGCCGCTCCTCCTCGCGTCCAGAGCGCACGCGGGAGGTGGAAGACGACCTGCCGCTGGGGCCCGCACGACAGCGACCCAGCAGGCGGGCCCGTCCGTTTAAGTGGATACGGCGCAAGCGGATCCGCTTCCCCCGCGCGGAAGCGTACTCCGCGAGGGCGCCTTCGGTGTCGCCCTGTCGTCCGCCAGGCCGAGCCGCTGGGCCGGCCCAGTGCGCTGCGGCGCTATGCTGCGCTCGGTGCGCGGTATAGGTATAACCCCCCCCCCCCACTTCCTTTGTCTTTTCCTTTTCCAGAAATTTGTAAAATCTCCCAAATATTCATATTAACTCCAAATTGAATGATTCAAATTTCTGGTGACTCCATAAATCATGATCTACCTATTGGTGCAGCATGCACATTTTTTTGAACAATTTTCCTCACACAAATTTAATAAAATCCCATTTTACATTTCTGTGATAAACTTTAGAAAATCACAGAGGGCTCAAATTTGATCCAAATACCATGATTCAAATTTCTAGATGCTCCTGAGTTTATAACTTAGGTCATGAACATTTTTATTAATAGTTTCTGTGCCACACAATATAATGAGCCATTTCTTCATATTTGTCAACTTTGCAAATTCATAGGAAATTCATTTGAACCCCAAATCCAGTGAAACCAACTCCTAGATGCTTCTAAAATCATGATTTGTTAAATGGGTGCCTTTGCTCATTTTTCAAAAATATATTTCTGTACACTTCTTGCAAATCCATAAACCCCTTGATTCCATCATGTTTAGAAATATTCACTAATCCAATTCCAATGAAACCACCCTGGTTATTTTTCATATGACTAGGGAAGTCCTAGAAAAGTCAAATCCATATTTTTTAGAGCACTTTTATTTTTTGCCTTGTTGTGTTGCTTATTATGATTGTTTCGACGTTAGTTGATGAAGTAGATGGAGTACTTGGAGAAGGACCAGAAGATCTCAAGACTCTGATGAACCAGGCAAGCAGCCCTTTGACCATGTCTATGAAACCCTTTTTATGCATGTCATATAGCACTTTATTAGTGTTGCATCGAAATCATGATGAGATGGTAACCACTTTGATGGGTTGCCTCTATTACTTCCTCGTTGATACTTGCATTGTGCATGATCCTACCTCCTTATGAGGGTTATGCCGGTGGGAGTAGATAGGATGCTAAAGTAGTGCTACGCAAAAAAAGGATGGGAATATGCATGGTGATGGAGACATAGTATTTTCAAAAGACTTTTCGGAAACCCCATCGGGTGACACTTATGCCCGGGGGAGATGATGAGTTGGGTAACCACTTGATGACCAAGTGGTGTACCGAGGCAAGTGTGTGTGTTGTTTTTCAAAACGGATTGGTTTAAGGTGCGACCATTATTCCAACCTTACATGCGCAACCACTCTACCCTTGTATGGGAAAGGGCATTATTGATTACCTAGGCCAATACTAGCTTGGAGCCCGCATTACTAGTGATGGGAGAGTTGTTGGTGCGCTCTCTCGGGACGGGGTCGTGCCAGGTAGGGCGGCCATGACTATTTTCACAGGGCACCGGATACACTGTTGTGTCCCCTCTCGGATGTTACGATCTCGAGTGAGTCTCGTACGATGTACATCGTGAGGATACGGAACAACAAGTGGCCTCCTTGTTAGTGTCGTCTAGGGAAAGATAGTGATCGGGTGCTTACCCCGGGTACTTGAGGTACCGCGGGTCGTGGATGACACAATAGTTCCCTGGATCTTGTGGGTAAAGTGTGCAACCTCTGCAGAGTGTAAAACTATTCGAATAGCCGTGTCCACGGTCAAGGACAGTTGGGTAACCGCTCTTGGGCTACGTCCACTTGTTTACAAACCAGTGTGTGTGGGAAGAACTACTTGGGTCAAGTCAAAGGACTTGACATGGATGAGTTGGGTTGGAGCCCACTCCCTTTATGTTGATATCTGTAACCTGTCCTCTTGTTTACTTGAATTCTCCTGATGCATGTCTTACAAGTTGTTGAACATGTCATTGCACTCAAAACTAGCTTTCCGCAAAAATTTACCTATATCATGCATTATTGTATCTTGAACCAAAACATGGGTTGTTTGCGAGTACATTCAAAGTACTCATTGGCTTGCCACTGGTTATTTTATTGGCCAGGCATGAAAGAACAGGATATAATGAAGAGTACCTTGGTGACAAACATGCGAGCTAGGACACTTCCCAGTCAGAATGCCTGTAGGGTTAAGGCAGATGGCATGGGTCCAAGTTGTTATTGAAGATTTCCGCTGCGATGATACACTCAAGACTTGACCATAATGGTCCTACTTGTGTAAAACGGTATGTATGGATGTAAGACTCTTGTTATTCAGCTTCTGTGTGTTCAGTAAGCATTGATCTCTGGGATCACTGTACACGTGCATTCGGTGATCTCGACTTATGAGTCGGGGTCCCCACAAACCCGCTGTGCAGGGTGGAGGGGGAGGGCAGGGCCGAGGTCACCATGGCTCCCGAGGAAGAGGAGGACGGGGTTGTTTAGCTACGCCCCCACCGGCGGCCCTTCCTCTGATGGAAGGCCATGTCGGGGATCATCCCCGGGAGTTCATCATCAGGCTGTACAAGCCCCCGTGCGGTCATCTTCGTCTCCCTACTCCATTCGCACAGGAAATGGAGCTTGAACAACCACGCTCTCTGAGGTTGCATAGGAGGGGCTGTGGGAATGGCGGTATGCGGGTGGATGTCTATTTCCCAGCTCCTCATGTCATGTACCTCCGTCGTCCCTGCAAGACTTTTGCTCGTGCCCACGGCTTCTCGGAGGGGCATGTTCTCCAGTTCAAATTAATGGAGAACGACCTACTCTCCGTCAAGATCTTCGGCCACTCGGGAGGTCGCTTAGGGTTCTGCGCAGAGAGCTGTACCGACGACAAAAGCTCCTCTTCGAGTGAAAGAAACGAGGAGGACAGTGACGGTGATGACGACGACAGCGGGCGGGAGGGCGACGACTCCGACTCCGGCTGATCGCCGCCCGCACCATGTTCGTCACGCGGCAGCACCATCATCTGCAACCGCATCTCCCTCCTGGCAGTGTGATTTGCCGGGGAGTTGTATGAAGAGGTGGGGGTGGTGCTCCCCGACCCCACCAGTAGTCCTCCAGCTGTACCCCGGCAGGCTCCCTCTTGGGCAGCAGCTCCATTCTCCTGCCGCGTCCTGCTGTCCCTGGTGGCGGTAGCTGATGAGTCGCCTCCGCCGTGCTCTCCATCGATGCGCTCCCCGGTGATCCCCTACTCTCGCTGGGCTACCTCTCCTGGAACCCGATGGGGGCGGGCTGGGATCCTGCCCAGGGCCTCCTTTTGCCCTCCTCGCCTTCAACGATCATGCCTAGGAGGAGAGGGACAAGAAAGGGCATCCGCATCTTTTTTTTAATCTTAAATCTGTAGGCACTTGCCAAATTTTAATTCAAATAATGTAATCTCTCGAGTCCATGTTTGTGTTCTGTAATGCTTGTACTTGTATCAGCATGTTAACGAAAAAGATGAACCTTGACGGTAACCCGTGCATGTATATGTCCATGTAGAGGTGGGATGCCTCTTTAGTGTAAATAAATGAGTTTTTCTCGGTAGGCTATCCTACCAGTATCCTTTTACTTGCCGGACAACTATGTCTACCGGGCCAAATCAAAGGGGACCAGCCCCCCGCCAACTCCTTTTTACCAAAGGCCACTATGACCACCCTGACCGAAGCAGCGTTCGAGTCTAGGATGGGAGCACCTAAGTCTCAAAAGAGTGGCAAGGCTTTCTTATGCACAAGTTATAGTTTACAGAACACTAATGGACAAGAGGTAGAACTTATCTGTTTGGCTTGCCGGGGATCACAGTGCCGGGCTATCTTCTCAATTCCTTGTTGAAGCCAAGTTCGCGGCAGGAACCTGCAGCTTCATGAAGATGAGAATGAATGCAGGATGCGATCCTATCTATATGCATATGCAAATGCTCATGAAATGCTTATGCAGTGATCTTGGAATGCTCATGCATGCATGCAACTTGATCGGGGCCCCCCATAGTGCTTCGTTTATTTTCTCTTGCACAGGGTCATCGCCCAGGCTTTGTACAAGGGGTTACATGCAGATGAGGAAAGGCATGTACAAAAGGGTGGCTGCCGGGCAGGGCTCGACAGCCATGCCTTGCGGGTAGAACGTTTGGAGATGCTCAATATTCCATGAGTTTTGCAATAGAGTGCCATCTCTAGTCTCCAGACGGACTGCGCCAGGTATGGTGACTCGTACTACCCGGTAAGGGCCTTCCCACTTCGGCGATAACTTGTTTGTACCCTTGGCGGACTAAACGCACCTAAGGACAAGGTCGCCTTCCTTAACACACCGGGCATGAACCTTGCGACTGTGATAGCGACGCATGGCTTGCTGATAGCATGCCGCACGCGTAGCAGCCCAGAGACGGTTCTCCTCGAGTAGCATAGCGTCGTCACGCCAGTGCCGATCTTGCGCTATTCCATCATAGGCAAGCACTCGAGGCGACCCATAAATGAGTTTTGTGGGGATAACTGCTTCTGCCGTGTAGACCAGGGAGAAGGGAGTCTCCCCGGTAGCTCGGTTTGGTGTCGTTCTGAGGGACCAAAGAACTACCGGCAGCTCCTCGATCCGCCACCTGCCGTGCTTCCATAGCGCATCAAAGGTTCTTGTCTTGAGGCCCCACAGCACTTTAGCGTTCGCCCTCTAGGCTTGTCCATTTGCTCCGGGGGTGCGCCACAGAGGCAAATGAGATCTTGCATCCGAGGGCATGAACATATTGCATGAAGGCGTGGCTCGTGAACTGGGTGCCGTTGTCGGTAACAATCCTTGCCGGAATTCCAAAATGACACACCAACTCTTCAAGAACTTGATAGCTGACTGAGCAGTCACCTTTCTCACGGCAGTCACTTCCAGCCACTTTGTAAACTTGTCGACAGCAATGAACAAGAATTCAAAGCCCCCGATTACTTGGGGGAAGGGCCCGAGGATATCGAGCCCCTAGACCAAAAATGGCCATGATAGAGGGATTGTCTAAAGAGCTTGGGCAGGCAGGTGGGTTTTCTTGGAATGGAACTGGCAGGCTTCACACTTGGTGACTAGCTCGACCGCATCTTGGAGGGCTATGGGCCAATAGAATCCTTGCCGGAATGCTTTCCCAACTAATGCCCTTGATCTAATGCGGGAGCCGCACATGCCTTTGTGTATCTCAGCCAGCAGTTCCTTTCCTTCCTCCCGACAGACACACTTCAATTTCACACGTTGGGCCTCCTTCTGTACAAAGTGTCATCGATAAACTGGTACATACTAGCCCTCTGGGCTACTTTTTTAGCTTCATCTTGGTCGCCGAGAAGCTCTACGGTTTGGAGGAAGTGGACAATGTGCCTTGCCCAAGTTGGATCCTGGGCTCGGCAACGAGGACTAGCGGCACCTCCTCTGCTGCGGGAGCACATGCCTCGTTCGCGGGGGCCATGGGCCCGGTTGGAGGGTGTGGTCTGGCAGGCTGGGAGGAGTAGTTTCTAGCAGGGTCTCTGCCAGGAGCGGACGGCTCTAACGGAGAGGCTTACTGGTGTCCATTGTTCTCCTTTTCCGAGCCGTTGTAGCTGGGGATACGGAGGGCTGAGTAAAATGGAGAACAAAAGTTCCTGGTTCCACAGGAAGCTTTTGCGTAGCACACTTTCACGGATGATCAGCTATGTTGTTTTCCGCACGGGGTATGTGCTCTGTTTGCAATCCGTCAAAGCATTCCTCCAATCTCCTCACTTCCTCTACGTATGCCTCCATCAATGGACTTTGGTAATCCTTATTAACTTGTCTCACCACAAGTTGTGAATCTCCTCAAATGACCGGCTTCTTAATTCCCAATTCTGCTGCAATCTTGAGCCCGGCAAAGAGCCCTTCATACTCTACTATATTGTTGGTCGCCTCCTCCCAGGCAAAATGCATTTGGACAACGTGCTTCAAGTGCTCCCCGGAGGGGGCAACAAGAAGCACGCCAGCCCTCGCACCTTGCAGGGAAAAGGCACCATCAAAATACAAAATCCATTCTTGGGGTGATTCCTTGCCGGGGATAAATGTCTTTGCCACTTCCTCATTGGGGGTTGGCGTCCATTCTGCAATAAACTCTGCCAATGCCCTGCTCTGGATGGTTGATGTGCTATCAAACTTACAACTAAAACTGGATAACTCCAAAGCCCATTCCACTATTCTACCAGTAGTCTCAGGGTTTTGGAGTATCCTTTGCAACGGGAAGCGAGTGACAACTCTGATCTCATGGGCTTGGAAGTAGTAGCGTAGTTTCCTTGAGGCCATGATGAGGCCAAAGATCAACTTTTGCACGCCAGAGTACCTCGATCTAGCCCCCTGCAACAAGGATCTGACGAAGTACACTAGGCGCTGCACCACTTTCTTCTTTGCCGCATCCTTGGAGTTGCTCTTACTGCTGTGCTCATTTCTGTCCTGATCCTTTTCTGACTCTGTCGGTCCTTGCTCACTTTCTGCTTCATCTACTTCCCGCTGTGCCACCAAGGCTGCAATAACCACATGGTTGGTTGCTGCTAAATATAGCAGCAACGGTTCTTGTGGCTTCAGAGCAACCAAGGTGGGTGTAGAGGACAAGTAGGCCTTCAACTCTTGCAAAGTTGCATCTGCTTCCGGGGTCCACTTCATGGGCCTTGCCTTCTTCAAGATTTTGAAGAATGGCAGGGCGCGCTCGGCAGACCTGGAAATGAATCTGCTTAGCGGCAACGCACCCTATCAGACGCCTCACATCCTTGACTGTCCTTGGCGCCTGGATCTGCTCGATAGATTTAATCTTGTTGGGGTTGGCTTTGATCCCCCGATGGGACACAAAGAACCCAAGCAACTTGCCGGAGGGAACGCCAAACACACACTTCTTCGGTTTGAGCTTCAATTTAATCTTGTGCAGGTTAGCAAATGTTTCCTCCAAATCCTGAATAAGGGTGGCTCTTTCCTTGGTTTGGACCACAATATCATCCATATAAGCTTCTATGTTTCTGTGGAGTTGTGGCTCAAAACCAATCTGGACTGCCCTTGCAAAAGTGGACCCGACACTCTTTAATCCGAATGGCATGCGGACAAAACAGTACGTATCACATGGACTGATGAACGACGTCTTCTCTTCATCTTCCTTGGACATGAAGATCTGGTGGTACCCAAAATATGCATCCAAAAGGGAGAGCAAATCACAGCCTGATGTGGAATCCACAATCTGATCGATACGCAGCAAGGGAAACGGGTCCTTCGGGCAAGCTTTGTTGAGATATGTGAAATCTATGCAAAGCCTCCACTTCCCATTTGTCTTCTGAACTACTACTGGATATACCAACCACGTGGGATGCAACACTCCTCTGACCAAACCAGTTGCTTCCAATTTCTTGATCTCTTCTGCAATAAACTGCTGCCTTTCCAAGGCCTCCTTCCGGACTTTCTGCTTGAAAGGTCGGGCTATGGGTAGACAGCAAGGTGGTACTCGATTACCTCCCTGGGAACACCAGGGATATCAGATGTTTGCCATGCAAACACATCGACAATTTCCCATAGGAAGGCAACGAGCGTGCTTTCCTATTTGTCATTGAGGGTGGCGCTGATAGTGAAAGTACCATCAACGCCAGCCAACCTTGCTAGGACCTTCTTCATTTGGGGAGCAGTGACCTTGGATCTCTTATTTGTTGGAACACTCCGGCACGTCATCAACAGGTGTCGTGCACTCAGTGGGGGCACGCTTCCCGGACTCTTTGCCGGATTCCCTACAACCCTTCTTCTTTCCTCTGTCCTCCTTGGCAGGAACTGCTGCTGCCGCTGCCTCTGTCGTGACTACATTCTAGTACATCTTGTCCACTCAAACGATTGCATCCTTCTCATCTGATGGGATGGTAATGACCCCCAAAGGCCTAGGTATCTTCGAGGAATTATAGGCATAGTGGGATGCCGCCATGAATTTAGCCAGGGCTGGGCGTCCAAGAATCCCATTGTACAACAGTGGGAGATCGACTACATCGAACACAATCTTCTCAGTCCGGTAGTTCAGTTCTCCCTCAAACATTACCTTCAACGTGATCTTTCCCTTAGGATGACTCCTTCCGGGATTAGATCTTTGAAACGTGTCGGTAACTTCCAGCTCTTCTTCTGATATCTAAAGTCTTTGGGGAGATCAGATTCAACTCGGCCTGCTGTCCACCAACATCTTTGTAACCTTGAGGTTGCGAATTGTTGGGGAGAACAACAATGGCAAGCACCCTACCGCAGTGGTACGGCTAGGATGATCCTCTTCGTCAAATATGATGGACGTGTGTAACCATTTGAGCAGCTTCCGGGCCTCTGGCGTTGGTTCCACGACATTGACTTCTCGTGCCCATCGCTTGAGCTAGCGGTGAGAGGTGTGCAAAGATGCACCCCCGTCAATGCACAGGGCACCAGTGGCCTTCTGAAACTCCTGCTCACTGGTTTCCTCTTCATCCCCTCCACCACTCTCATCATCACAGACTTCCTTCTCTCGACCTCTGGCGGGCTTTCCTTGGTTCCGGAAGGGTTTACCGGGGCGATTTACTTCACCGCCACAGCCCTTACCGGCATCAACATTCTGACCCTTTTCCTTGTCACGCTTCTCATACTCTGCTCTCTGTCTCTTAACAAGCTGCTCAACCTGATAACATTCCTGAAGGTCGTGGCCTCTGGTTCGATGAATCTTGCAGTACAACACATCACCTTTCCTAGCCTTCTCGGCAGCCGCAGCCTCCCGACAGTCGGCACACACGGAAGCTTCCTTGTCGGGGGCCTCAGCCTTGACCTTCTTACCAGTACTAAGTGTACTCAATTGTCGACGCTCAAAAGTGGCACGTTTATAAAGAGTGGCTTGAAGCTATGTCAAGAGTAATTCAAACTTACTATTGAAAGTCACTATGAGATGGCTCTCTTCGAGAAGATCAAGATGAATATGAAGATGGTCTAAAATGGAGTTCGGATGCAAAAGTTATGACAACTTCAGAGATGCTCATGTTGACACCAGATTAAAGAATGGCTTGAAACCCAATTAACATATCCTTGTATGGAAAAATGATCAACACGAATTGTCTTCGTCTCGTCGAAGCGGTCAATTTTGATATAAAAATTGTCCCAATCCGAATTCATATGCAAAAGTTAGAGCTATCGGAGTGCAGCCCTGTCACGAGGCGAGATGTGGCGCACCCCACCAGACATAGGTCTGATGGGTAGCGCGAGCGAACAAGTGTTCTGTGTGACCTTTTTGGCCCAGAAGATGGCCTCAAATCGAAAAACGTTCAACATGAAAATTGTTCGTCTCGTCGAAACGGTCAAGATTTCTTTTGGGCTCGTTTCCATCCGAGATCGTTTATCACCACAAAAAGGACCCGCAAGGTGCACCCAGTTTAAACCGAACAGTTTTGGAAAGTTCGGACAAAACCAATCCGGATTCGATTAGGGTTTTGGACGTGAATCCAAGCCTTTTCCTTGCACGGGAAGTCCAACCGCCTCTTATATATCTAAGGGGTGACGGCCGATTAAACAACACACAATTGAACAATCAATATATCAACTTTTACCTTTACCTTTATCTCTCTTCCTTGTTCTTCTTCTTTCTCGTTCTTCGTCCATTCTTCTTCATTGCAGGGCGATGAACCTCGAGGCCCTAGGGGCGATCAGGCCGACCTAGGGCAGCCCATAGCCGCCAAGCGCCCTAACGGGGTCCCTCCCGTGCGTGTGGGGTTTCGGGTCTACAAAAGCACCCGCCGGATTGTCTTGCGTACCGCGCTTCCGGCGGGTGTCCTTCGACATGAGCTGCGGTGCATCACCCTCGGCGTTGGAGGTACATGGTGACGCGTTCATGTGCGAACACACTTTTTGGCGACTCCGCTGGGGACGAAGCTTTGAACGGTCTCCAGCCCATTCTTGCTACAAAGAGATCGTCATCAAGTTGCTGCAATCTACAAAGGTAATATGAATACCCAATTCCCCTTTGTAGATGCAAATAATCCATATGTTGTTGCTGGATCACCTAATGAGAATAATGTATCGGCTAGCCCTAGTTTTATCAATCATGCATCTAATTATGCACAAGGGCCGATGCAAAACAATCTTCATGCTTCAAATTCTTATGATTTTAACAACGTACAACATATGTATCCAAACTCTCATGCATCGGCAACCCCACAAATACATATGCCGACAAACAACATGATGGGTTTGGTTAATCAATTTGAAACACCTCATGTTAAAATTTCCAATAGCACACAAGAAAGTGTTTCACCTTTTTATTTATCGGCAACTAATTTGCAATATGTGAATCCAACCTTGCCGATGAATGGGAGAATTGGCCATGCTACTACTAGCTATTCGGCCAGTTACTCTCAACCATCATATGCTACACCTCATGTTAGTAATTTCTCAGCACCGTATGCAACTGTAGATGTTCGTAATTCGGCCCCGCATCTTCATGGTAATAGCTGAATAAGTGAATTTTTTTACAAGAACACATGTGCGGTCATCAAATAATGTAGCATATAATGCATACTCTACGCAATTCAAGAATTTCGGCAACACTCACAAATCATTGCCGAAAGAATCTGGAAATATTGCGGAGCAATCCCTTCCAAAGGCGGTTGTGGCTGCATTAAAAAAGAGCTAGGCACAAAACAAGAGAATTAGTATTCTTTGCCTTGAACAATATGAAAAGGGGTTGTTTCCTGATTATGCTGCAATAAAGGCTAGAGTTTTGCAGGAAGATGAAACTTCATCAATTTATAGTATTGGTGAGAGAGCATATGGTTATAGAGCAGTGCATACACCTCCACCTAGTACCGCAGCATATCACACACCCCCTACACAATTGCAAAATTTCGGCAACACTAACACTTCATTGCCGAAAGATCCTAAAAGCATTGGGGGACAAACTAATCTAGAGCGGACTGAAATTGAGAGGGGAGTTAAAGCTTTGTGTGATAGGGTGCAAGTACTTCGCCAAGAGAAAATTCATAGGGAATTAGCTCAAAGAAAGAATCCTTGCCAATTGATATAACCAGTGAAAAGAATGATGATTTAGAAACTAAACGTGCTTCGGTTGAAAAAGCCGAATCAAGTAGTATATATTCCGAATCCATCAAATCCAAAGAGGCAAACATTGTTGAGAAAGGGTATGGAAAGTATAGCAAGACAGCCATACTTGATTTTTCTGAAGTTAATGGAACCTACTTCCTGCCCTATGAGTTTCGTGCCATAGAAATTGATGAGCTTCAAGAACAAGAACAAGTGGCCGAAGAAATTTGGTGGACAAAGTTCTTCAAACTAATGATGCACGAAATCAAGAGAAAGATGATGACAAGGCGCTGGGGAGCTATCCGAAGGCGGAGCAAGATATTCTTCAAGTCACACCACCATCATGCTCTCCCAACATATTTGAAGAGGTATGTCTAGCAATTAATTTACCTGTTTTCAGATTTGGCCATGACTTAGTTGTTGATGCATATATTAGAAAAATCTTCATAAGAAATATTGAGAGACCAATGAAGAAGGGTAATTTATCTATTAGCAATCAGATTGTCACAAAGCATATCGGTCAACATATTGCACCATTCAGAAAGACCGATTGCGAAAAATTATTGCAGCCAAGGCTTTCCCCATTCCTTTATCTAAAGCTCATATCTAATTGGGTAGCTCTGCCTATTTCTTACTTGGCTTACACTTGGTCTCAATTGAGACATGTATGTTCTAGCTATTTTCATTTCAGAAATTTAAAGCCAAGGTTAAAATCTTCTGAGCAAACCGATGCCAGTATAGTTTCTTATCCAAAGACATCGGAGATAGAGTGCAAAACACAATGCATAGCCGAATGGGGTGATGCAAAATCTGAACCATTCGTTTGCTTAACTCCAAAGCCGTTCTCACAACACGATCGGCTAGAAAACAAGAAGTATACCTTCAATTCAAGCATGTGTGATCAAATATTGGATTTGTTGCTAAAAAATAATTACATTACAATTCATGATCACCATGTTAAGCCATCAATCCAACGACGAATGTATTGTAAGATGCATGATTCGTCCAAGCATAAATTTGAGGATTGCAACATGTTTCGTCAAATAGTTAAATCGGCCATTGAAAAAGGACGATTGAAGTTTGTTGAAATACCAAGAGATGACCAGTCTATTCCGATTGGTCCCGATGGAAAAAAGTTTTTGCATCGGCTGCTTCAAGCCGATCCATTTAAAGAGAAGGTAAAAACTGCAGGTGATGGGATCAAGCTTTCAAGTAAAGAAGTTGTTGAAGGGCATAATAAACATAATCTTAAGGGCGGGAATTCCATCGAAGCTACAATGGAGACGCCAAGGACTGGGGCGCAGCAAGAAAATCCAATGATCGATGAAAGCAAACCAAAAGAAAACAAATGCCGAAATAAGCGCAAGTGTAAGAGATCAAAAATCACCTTCGCTGAACGATTGGATAAATATCAAAAGAAGATTGAAGAAAAGAATGCTTATCGGCCAAATCATGCAAAGAAACCAAGATCACCCCCAAGGCGCAAATATGAGGATCAATATTGGCAAAGTGAGAATTTTAATGCAACATATTCATATCCTTATTTTGGGCTGCCAATGCCAATGCCGTGGATGCCTCCCTATGCTCATATAGATCCATATTTCTCATGGGACAGGTATGATACAAGGGCACATTCTCCATCTTATTTTAGACCATCTCACCAATATTATGCAGCTCCAAGAAAATCAACATTTGAACAATCACATGTTAAAGACCGTTTCAATCATAAGGAATCGGTGCAGAGCTGAAGGAAGAAGAAAGAGGTGGTCAAGCAAGTTTACCGTGTTAAAAGAGATGGTCGTAAGAGTACAACTTCAGATTTGATCTCAAATGAAAAAGAGCCAATTAATGTGTTGACATTGGCTACTAAAGACAATGAGACAAAGCAACCAATTATTGAGAGTCGAAATGCCAAATCTAAAGAAAAGAAGTTGAGAGTGCACAAGGCCAAAAAGGAATTGCCATTGGTCAAAATAGAATCACAGCCGAGATGTCTGCTCAGCTTATCGTATTGGCAAAAGAAGAAATTACAAAAACTTAGTGCACAAGAACTTGAAGAAAGGAACATGGCATGGGTTACGAAAGGAAGTGCTCAAAATAAGAATTATGTGCAAGCTTCCATTACAAGAAGTGCGGCAAAGGTGGAGAAGGAAAAGAGTGAAAACTATGAAGGACCAAGCCGAAGGTTTCAACATCTTTGGTCTACACATTATCCATATTCTTCAACTATGCCAACGCCTATGCCATGGAATTCGTCATCAGGTATGATTGGTAACCCTCAATCGGCTTATTTTAATACATGGATGCGATATAATTTCTTACGTCATGAAAGGGTATTACCAAGTCACTATACATTTGATTAGCTACAAGTTTGTTGCTGGTCCAAAGGGCCGAAATACTTGATTTGTCATTTCATTTGTTTATTTCGGCTGTATGTGTTTTGAATGAAGTTTACATGGTAATGGCCGATATTTATCTATCGTCCTAAGACTATGTCAATACATGGCCGGTGTAGTATTCTAACATCGTCCTTAGTTCGATTGGAGAGCGAGACAAGGCGAGAGTAAGGATTGGAGAAAGTATTGTTGATTATCTACAAAATCCTAGCAAAAGGGCGAAAAATATGGTTCGGAGGATGATCTTGAGATACATATCTATGGTACTTTATCACCGGATTGTTAATGAAGCTGAGAAGGTTTCACCCAAGTTTGCATCAGAAAGTTCACACAAGACATGGTTGATATATATTTATCGTCCTAAGGACATATAAATGGCCGATGGAGTGTTAACATCGTCCTTAGAACAAACTTGGTACAAGTTATTTTTCGGCACGCTAGCTTTGCCAAAAAACAGGGGGGCATGTGTTGACGCTCAAAAGTGGCACATTTATAAAGAGTGGCTTGAAGCTATGTCAAGAGTAATTCAAACTTACTATTGAAAGTCACTATGAGATGGCTTTCTTCGAGAAAATCAAGATGAATATGAAGATGGTCTAAAATGGAGTTCAGATGCAAAAGTTATGACAACTTCAGAGATGCTCATGTTGACACCAGATTAAAGAATGGCTTGAAACCCAATTAAGATATCCTCATATGGAAATATGATCAACACGAATTGTCTTCGTCTCGTTGAAATAGTCGATTTTAATATAAAAATTGTCCCAACCCGAGTTCGTATGCAAAAGTTAGAGCTATCGGAGTGCAGCCCTATCACGAGGTGAGATGTGGCGCGCCCCACCAGACATAGGTCTGATGGATAGCACGAGCGAACAAGTGTTCTGAGTGACCTTTTTGGCCCGGAAGATGGCCTCAAATTGAAAAACGTTCAACATGAAAGTTGTTCGTCTCGTCGAAGCGGTCAAGATTGCTTTTGGGCTCGTTTCCATCCGAGATCGTTTACCACCACAAAAACCACCCGCAAGGTGCAGCCAGTTTAGACCGAACAGTTTTGGAAAGTTCAGACAAAACCAATCCGGATTCGATTAGGGTTTTGGACGTGAATCCAAGCCTTTTTCTTGCACGGGAAGTCCAGCCGCCTCTTATATATCTAAGGGGTGACGACCGATTAAACAACACACAACCGAACAATCAATCTATCATCTTTTACCTTTACCTTTATCTCTCTCCCTTGTTCTTCTTCTTTCTCGTTCTTCGTTCGTTCTTCTTCATTGCAGGGCGACGAACCTCGAGGCCCTAGGGGCGGTCAGGCCGACCTAGGGCAGCCCATAGCCGCCGCACGCCCTGACGGGGTCACTCCCGGGCGTGTGGGGTTTCGGGTCTACAAAAGCACCCGCCGGATTGTCTTGCGTACTGCGCTTCCGGAGGGTCTCCTTCGACGTGAGCTGCGGTGCATCACCCTCGGTGTTGGAGGTACATGGTGACGTGTTCATGTGTGAACATCAATCCTTCAATAGTCATCACTGCCTTGTCCTTCCGCTTCTTACTGCGCTTCTTATTCTTCTTCTAACTAGTTGATTCATCATCATCTTCTGAATCGATATTGATGCAATCTTCCTCTCCGGGCAACTTTCTTCCCTCCTTCATCCAAGCACACTTATCCACTAAGGTGTAGAGCTCCTTCACTGTCTTGGGCAACCGCACGTTCATGTTGGAACGAATCCGGCGCTTGCGCACATTGGACTTTGCTGAATCTCTGTAAATACTTATGGATTGTTTCTCCTTCCTTCTGTTGGAGAAGTTGTAGGTCACTGGGTCATCCTAGCTCTTGGTGACCGCCGGTGAAGGTGCCAATGAACTCGTGGCACAAGTCAGCCCATGACGAAATGGAGTTCTCTGGCAGGTGCATCAGCCAAGACCTCACATTGGACTTGAGGGCCAAAGGGAAGTAATTGGCAAACACCTTCTCATCTCTTCCCCCGGCAGCCTGAACAGCGCTGTTGTAGATGCTCAGGAACTTTGCCGGGTTCATCCTCCCATCGTACTTCTCAGGTATCTCTGGCTTGAACATGCAAATAGATGGCCAACGAACTTGCTGCAGCTCACGAGTAAAGCCAGGACAGCCGACCTCGAAAGGTAGGCACCCGCCAATACCGAGTGTGTGCTCGTCAACGTCGGGGCCCTCACACCCATCGGCCCGGCGGGGGTCGTCCCGGCGCTATTCAACAGCGACGCGCGCATATGCCCTCTGCCTATCCTCTGGGGCTCGCCATTGGCCCGGACGTGCTCGAGGGTCAGAAGAGGCCATCGAGACATCGTCAGGGTGTTGGTTCTGCTGCGCTCGTGCTGGCTGCCATGATGGGGACTGCACTGTGGGGGTGGCCCCTTCCGTGTGGCCAGCAGCACGAGCCGTTGTCATTGCCTGGGGAGGCCGTGGTGGGCCAGCTCCTTGCGAGCCCCCATCTTTGGCAAAACCGAGCAGATTTTGGATGGTGGCACGCCATTCGTCCACCTGCTCAGCTACTGGCGGAAACCTCAGCAGCAGTTGTGCCCACGCCATGGCCTCCGAGGCTGTGCTTGGCATGGGTGACGACGAAGTCTATCACACTGTTGCTCGGCTCCTGACGGTGCCAGCTACGGCAGCACCGCGTCCCCGCTGCTGCGGGGCGGCCACTTGGATGGCAGGGCGGTGCGGTGAAGGCGCTCGAGGGCCAGCGCCTCCATCGGGCACAGCGATTTGGACGACCTGTCTCAGGGGAGGCGCGCGTGGCGGTCACTCCTATGGTGGGGGCAGCCGGAGGGCGGCGATTCACCCCAGACCGAGCGCCATTGCTGCGGTTGTGCCCGTCGGTGATAGGAGGGGCACAGATGGAGTAACCCCCTCACCCATACCTTAGGGAGCGTGGCCGTCGAGCCATTGCTGATGTTGTTCTCCTTCGATATCTCCTGCTCCTGCGTCGGTCGCGGGGGAATTGGTGGCGGTGCCTCCTGCCCCGACCACGTCCCCAGCAGCGTCCGCTTCCTCGTGCACCTCCGCATCCCCCGCAGCATTAGAGGCCGCGGGCGGTGGAGCCTTCGACGTGGATGGATGAGCCGAAGCACCGGGTTTCTTCTTGGGCTTCATGGTCGATGGCCCTGTCGAAGGTGAAGACGGTGATGAAGATGACGCGCTACACATGCCTTTAGGTTCGCGCAAGTGTTCCCCCCTACCTTGCGCACCAAAGATGCCGCGGGAAACCTCAACCACCTATGGGACCCGAGGGCCCCATGCTGGTTCAGCAGGGGGGCGTCGCATTACACAAAGAGCAGATGGGCATTAGACAGTGCGGCAGGGATCACACAGGCAATTTTACCCAGGTTCGGGCCGACAGGAGGCATAAAACCCTACTCCTGCTTTGGTGGATTCATTGTGGAATGGTGGTTGTTGAGCGTAGTACACTTGCCCGGCAGGGGCGGTAGTGGCCACACGCGTATGGGGGTGTGAGTTATCCAACCTTCCAACTCTTTCTACGGTTGCCATGGGCCTCCTTTTATAGATTAAGGGGTCACCACAATGGCAAAGTAGTCATTATGCACTGATAAGATAGCAAACAGTGCCATCATACCTAACTCTATAGCCTGACATGGTGCATTAAATGCACCTCTCAACGTCACATTGTTGGTTGCCCGGCATGCCTTGCTGGGCTATCTTGCCAGCTTCACGCCTGCTCGCTTGACACGTCATAGGACGGGTGTCATCTATAGGTATTTCCTGTAGAAAGAGGCTGTCATGTGGTGAATGGCTGCCACTTAGTCACTTTGTGGCTTGACACCACATTGATTGACGACGTGGGTCATGGCGGAGTGGTTGGTGAGGTGGTTTTGCCTTCGTGACCCCCGACGGGCTCTGCCGGGACGCTTCGGACGCCTCCTTTCGAGGGTGGCCCCGTCCTTGTCGAGCTCACCTACCCAGCAAGGATGGCTTCTCTCTGGGTGGTGTCTTGCTTTTCTGGCTTGACTCCGGTCCCTTTGATCTGCATGTTGGTCCTTCGAAGCTCTTGGTTCCTTGTCCCCTGGCTTGGGTTGGTGGCTTAATCTTGTTCCCGTGCCTGTGCACAGTCTGGGCAACAGACCCAGGGTTTGTTGCACCGACACTATGCGATGATATTGGATCTTGGAATTGGAATCGATCGAAATTGGAATTTCACCAAAAAAATTAGACTATGAGGTGTTTGTTGCACCGACACTATGCATCTAGTTCATCGTGATCGGAATTACATATATAATTTTTGGCCTCGTGAAGGAGAAAGTATCGCTCTAGCTTGGGGGAGGCTTAATTCAATGCTATATTCATGCCCCAACCATGAGCTCTCAAGAGAAATTATTATTCAGAATTTTTATGCTCGGCTTTCTCCTGATGATCAATCCATGCTCGATACTTCTTGTACTGGTTCTTTTATGAAGAAGACTATTGAATTCCGGTGGGATCTTTTGGAAAGAATTAAACGCAACTCTGAATATTGGGAACTCCAGAAGGTAAAGAGTCAGGTATTAAGCTGAAGTATGACTATGTTAAATCTTTTACGAATACCGATGCTTTTTAGAAGTTTAGCACTAAATATGGACTCGACTATGAGATAGTAGCCTCCTTTTGTGAATCATTTGCTACTCATGTTGATCTCCCTAAGGAGAAGTGGTTTAAATATCACCCACCTATTAAGGAAGAAAGTAAAGAACCAGTACTAGTTGAAGAGGAAACTATACTTTAATGTTGATCCAGTTGTTCCTACTGCTTATATTCAGAAACCACCTTTCCCTGTTAGGATAAAGGAACATGCTAAAGTTTCAATTGTGGTTAACAAAAGTTATATTAGAACACCTAAACCTGATGAACAAATCAAAGTAGAACCTAGTGTTGCTATGGTTAAGGATCTCCTAGAAGAAAGTGTAGATGAGCATGTTATTTACTTCTGTAATGAAGCTACTAGAATTGTCAAACCCGATAGAACGGATAATCATAGACCCGTTGTTGGCATGCCCGTTGTCTCAGTTAAAATAGGAGATCATTGTTATCATGGTTTATGTGACATAGGTGCTAGCGTGAGTGCTATTCGCTATACCTTATATCAAGAAATTATGAATGACATAGCACCCGCAGAGATAGAAGACATTCATGTTACTATTAAACTTGCTAATAGAGATACTATATCACCAATTGGGATTGTTAGAGATGTTGAAGTCTTGTGTGGAAAAATAAAATACCCTCCTGATTTTCTAGTTCTTGGTTTCCCACAATATGACTTTTGTCCCATTATCTTTGGTAGACCTTTCTTGAACACTGTTAATGCCAAAATTGCTTGTGAGAAACAAACTGTCGGTGTTAGCTTTGGTGATGAGTCTCATGAGTTTAATTTTTCCAAGTTTAGAAAGCTTCATGAAAAAGAATTGCCTAGTAAGGATGAAAGAATTGGTCTTGCTTCTATTGCTGTGCCTCCTATTGATCCTCTAGAACAATATCTGCTAGACCATGAAAATTATTTACATATGCATGAAAGAAATGAAATAGATAAGATTTTCTTTAAACAACGTCCTTTGCTTAAACATAATTTTCCTATTGAAACTCTAGGAGGTCCTCCTCTACCTAAAGGTGATCATGTGTTTGAGTTAAAACAATTTTTGGATAGTTTGAAATATATCTTGATGAAAAGATGATATATCCTGTTATTATTAGTGCTAACCTTTCAGAACATGAAGAAGAAAATTATTGAAAGTTCTAAGGAAGCACCGAGCTGCTATTGGATATACTCTTGATGATTTAAAGGGAATTAGTACCACTCTTTGTCAGCACAAGATTAATATGGAACCTGATGCTAAACCCGTTGTTGATCACCAACGTTGGTTAAATCCGAAGATGAAGGAAGTGGTAAGACCGGAAATATTAAAACTTCTGGAGGTAGGTATAATCTATCTTATAGCTGATAGTAGATGGGTAAGTCTTGTTCATTGTGTCCCTAAGAAAGGAGGTATTACTATTGTGCCTAATGATAAGAATGAACTTATTCCACAAAGAATTGTTACAGGCTATATAATGGTAATTGACTTTAGAAAACTAAACAAAGTAACTAGAAAAGATCATTACCCTCTGCCTTTTATCGATCAAATGCTAGAAATATTGTCTAAGCACACACATTTTTGCTTCCTTGATGGATACTCTGGTTTTTCACAAATACCTGTTTCTCAACCTGATCAAGAAAAGACTAGTTTTACTTGTCCCTTTGGAACTTATGCTTATAGACATATGCCTTTTGGTTTATGCAATGCACCTGCTACTTTTCAAACATGTATGACTGCTATATTCTCTGACTTTTGTGAAAAGATTTGTGAGGTTATCATGGATGACTTCTCCGTTTATGGTAAGTCTTTTGATGATTGTTTAAGCAATCATGATCGAGTTTTGTAGTGATGCGAGCAAACAAATCTTGTCTTGAATTGGTAGAAGTGCCACTTTATGGTTAATGAAGGTATTGTCTTGGGTCATAAATTTTTTGAAAGAGGTATTCAAGTGGACAAAGCTAAGGTTGATGCAACTGAGAAAATGCCATGTCCTAAAGATATCAAATTTATTTGTAGTTTTCCTATGTCATGCTGGTTTCTATAGGAGATTTATCAAAGACTTTTCTAAAATTTCTAGGCCTCTTACAAATCTTTTGCAAAAGGATGTTCCTTTTGTTTTTGATGATGATTGTTTAGAAGCCTTCAAAACACTCAAGAAAGCCTTAATTTCTGCACCTATTGTTCAACCACCTGATTGGAACTTGCCATTTGAAATAATGTGTGATGCTAGTGATTATGTTGTTGGTGTCGTTCTAGGATGAAGAGTTGATAAGAAACTAAATGTTATTCATTATGCTAGTAAAACTCTAGATAGCGCTCAAAGAAATTATGCTACTACTGAAAAAGGATTTCTAGCAGTGGTGTTTGCTTGTGATAAATTTAGATCTTACATTGTTGATTCAAAAGTAATAGTCCACACCGATCATGCTGCTATTAAATATCTTATGGAAAATAAAGATGCTAAACCTAGACTTATTCGATGGGTTCTCTTGCTACAAGAATTTGATTTATATACCACTGATAGAAAAGGAGCTGAGAACCCCGTGGTAGATAATTTGTCTAGGCTTGAAAATGTGCTTGATGACCAACTATCTATTGATGATAGTTTTCTTTATGAGCAGTTAGCTGCAGTAAATGTTTCTCATAACACTCCTTGTTATGCTGACTATGCTAATTACATTGTTTCTAAATATTTACCACCTAGCTTTACATACCAACAAAAGAAAAAAATCTTTTTTGATTTAAGACATTACTTTTGGGATGACCCATGTCTTTATAAAGAAGGAGTAGATGGTGTTATTAGGCATTGTGTACCTGAGCATGAACAGGGACAAATCCTACGGAAATGTCACTCCAAAGCTTATGGAGGGCATCATGCGGGAGACAGAACTGCTCACAAGGTATTGCAATCTTGTTGGTGTACCAAAGTTTGGGCCCTTTGGCACCCCTTACTTGTCCACGGGCAGCTGCAGCCACACCCATGGCACGGCTTGATGGGGGAAGCTGGAGGTGGGATACAAGATCACTAGGGAAGCGACATCTAAACCAGTGACTGGATAACAGAAGATGAGCTGGAACCCCGGCAAGATCCTTGTCGGGACGGCTTGCGTGACCCCGGCAAGGTCCTTGCCGGGACGCCTTGCGAAGCACTGACAAGAACACCACCCTTGAGGTTGAGGGCTCTGACACCATCAACAAATGTTAAGACCAAGGCCCAGGGCCGGATGCGTGGTGGCATGCAGATCTTTCTGAAGACCAGAAGGTGAGGTTTCTAGCAAGATCCTTGTCGAGGGCGTTTGCAGCACCCCGGCAAGAACCTTGCCGGGGACGTCGGCAAGGCCACAGCAAAGTTCTGCCACCCTGCCACCACTCCAGCACGATGATTGGCCTGCCAGCCTGGCAAGCACCTGTGTGGTGGCATGTAGATCTTTGTGAAGATCCAGCCACCGCTCCAGCGCAGCAGCTGGCCAGCCAGCCTGGCATTGCATGCCTCGTCAGCCTAGATGCATGTTAAGACGGGGAGAGGCGGCGACGGACGGGATGGGACCTATTCCCATTCTCAATAAAGCTAAGGGGCACGTAAGCAGTGCATTTAATGCGTTTGTCCTAAGATGCCGATGATAAAAATAGACATTGTAGCTACAACCTCCTGTATGCGACTGTGGCCACCCCTTGGACATATAAAAGGAGGACCACGACATACTGTAGGGGGGAGTCAGACTTTTGAACCTCTCGGCCTAGCTTGCATGCATAGCCGGGAGCCAAAGCTCAAGAACACAGAATATACACTCAAGCAGGACTAGGGTTTTACGTTGCTCAGCGGCCCGAACCTGGGTAAAAATCCGTCATGTTGATCATTAGATCTGCTCTTTTTACACCCCTCTTCCCTGCCAAACCGTAGAGGGGATCCACGTGATCCCGTAGGTGTCGTTTCCACCGACATCTTTGGCGTGCCAGGCAGGGGTGAAGAGTTCGGCAAACCTGATCTAGCGGTTATCATGTCATTTCCTTGATCACCATGGCTCCCAAGAAGAAGGGGATCACGACAATCGGTTCGTCTGGAGCCGTTCCGCCCGTGACAGCACGGACGGGCGATGGGATAGTCGCAGATGGTGGCGGAGGTGCGGATCACGGGCATCCACAACATTCTGGCAACCGAAGCCAGGCGAGCGGCACCGTTCGTGCCCGACACGATGAGCCGCACGCCGCCAGGTCGAAGAATGGAGCTGTGCCGCCAGTGGAGGCGCGGCCAAGGCACCACCACTTCCTCCTCCTCCTCGGGTACCGCGGCGACCTCGGCCGCCACGGGATCCAGAGGAGGGGGGACACGCTGTCGAGAAGAAGCCCTCGTCGCCGCCGCTGGAACACTACCACGCCCTCGTCCTCTTACCGTGGCGAGTGAGGAAATATTGCGGAGGGGGGAGGAGGGATGTGGGTGTACGAAGATGCTCCACCCCTGCCTCCCTCTTATTGAAAGAATAAGGCAGGGGCTAGCCTCTCATGCTAAAGGCGGCCGCCCAGCTCCTCCAATGTGGCCTACCTGCTCCCACCAGTGGCTTAGGGAGCTAGGACCGACCCTCTGCTCCAACCAGCGGTGCCTTATTTCTTACCATGGCACTCATCCCCACGCTCCCTGCACCCACCTACCCCTCCTAATGCATGGAGTAAATGTGATGGGTGCGCGCAAAGTAAGGGGCGAGTGGGATGACAGTTTCTACCCCGTGATCATGGGGCGTGGGTATCCAACGGGCCATGATCTGAGTTTTTTCCATAACGTCGCACACGGTGCGTGGGGAAACCGGAAACTGGCCCAGACTCAAGATTAATGAAGAAGCAAAGAAGACCTCAAGAAGACCAGTCTCTTCTGCGCCCCTACCTGTGCACTTATTAGGCCCTACCCGACGACGCTCGGCAGTGAATTCGGGGCAGGCCTGGGGCCTTCTGTCGGCTTAACCAACCCTGGGCCTGTTGCCCGAACTGTGCACAGGCACAGGAACGAGGTTACGACACCAGGCCATATCAGAGTACCAGATACCAAGATTGGTTGGCCTCCCTTGCCGGGCAAGAGAGCTCGTCGAGGCAGGGTTACCCCCAGAAGAGAATGTCCAAGACGTCCCGGCAGGGCCTACCAGGACTCGCGGAGGAAAAACCACCTCAACCAACTACTCCACCACGATCCACATCGTCAATCAATGCGGTGTCAAGCCGCAAAGTGACTAAGTGGCAGCCATTCACCACATGGCGGCCTCTTTCTATAGGGTATGCCTACAAGCGACACCCGTCTTGCGACGTGTCAAGCAGGCAGGTGTGAAGCTGGAAAGATAGCCCGGCAAGGCTTGCCGGGCAAGAGACGATGTGATGTCGAGTGGCGCATTTAATGCGCCCTGTCGGCCTGCAGGGTTAGGTATGATAGCACTGTTTGCTATCTTATCAGTGCATAATGACTACTTTGCCATTGTGGTGACCCCTTAACCTATAAAAGGAGACACGTGGCAACCGTAGAAAGGGTTATAAGGTTGAATCCCCTCGCATTCATACACACGTAGCTACTACCACCCCAAGGCAACCCTGCCGGGCAAGTGTACTACGTCTACCACCAGTCTTCCACCATCAATCCACCAAAGCATGAGTAGGGTATTACGCCTCACGGCAGCCCGAACCTGGGTAGAATCGCACGTGTTATCTCTGTCGTGCTGCCCCATGCTCTTCTGCTCTTTGCGCAACGTGACATCCTCCCTGCCGAACCAGCAAGGGACCCTTGGTCCCATATGTGGTCGTGGTTCCCCACGACAACGACGGTGTGGTGGTGGTGGCAACGGAACTCCAATCGGGCTTCGCCAAGCGCATACCGGTGAAACGTGAGAGGAGTTGGGAGAGGCAATGGGCAAGGGTGAACGGTTGGCTGCCCCCATGCACCTACCCCATCTATATCTAGGCTAGGGGCAGGGGAGGGCTTCCAAAACCCATCTAGGACCAGACACAAGGTTGAAATCCCTTTAAACTTGGAGATAGCATCTTATCTCTAGATTCAACCCTTTAAATTTAAAGATAAGACCTTATCTCTAGATTTAAACAACATGTGCCTTGGGGAATGGGGCGGCCAGCCTAAGTGGGCTGTAGCCCCACCCCTCGGTCCATGTGGGCCCTTCCTAGGTCGTTGGGCCCCACAGTGGACCCCCTTGAACCTTCTAGAACCTTCCCAGTACAATACCGAAAAAACCGAACTTTTTCCGGAGCCTAGAATATGACTTCCCATATATAAATCTTTACCTCCGAAGCTCCTGGTGATGTCCCGGATCCCATCCGGGACTCTGAACCACCTTCGGATTTTCCACTATTAATATCTCAATACTACCCTAGTGCTACCGAGCGTTAAGCGTGCGACCCTATGGGCTCGAGAATCATGTAGACATGACCGAGACACCTCTACGGTCAATAACCAATAGTCGGACCTGGATGGCCATATTGGTTCCTACATATTCAATGAAGATCTTATCGGTCGAACGTCGATGTCTAGGATTCACCTAGTCACGTATGTAGTTCCCTTTGTCTATCGGTATGTTACTTGCCCGAGAATCGATCGTCGGTATCTCCATACCTAGTTCAATCTCGTTACCGGCGAGTCTCTTTACTTGTTACGTAATACAAGATCTCGTGACTAACTCATTGGTCACATTGCTTGCATGCTTGTTGTGGTGTTGTATTACCGAGTGGGCCCTGAGATACCTCTCCGTCATATGGAGTGACAAATCCCACTCTCTATCCATGCCAACTCAACAGACACCCTCAGAGATACCTGTAGAGGACCTTTATAGTCACCTAGTTACATTGCAATGTTTGGTACACACAAGGTACTCCTCCGGTGTCAGTGAGTTGCATGATCTCAAGGTCATAAGAACATATACTTGACATGCAAAAAACGATAGCAATAAACTTGACACGATCACATGCTACATTTATAGTTTGGGTCTTATCCATCACATCGTTCTCCTAATGATGTGATCCCGTTATCAAATGACAATTCATGCCCATGGCTAGGAAACCATAGCCATCTTTGATCAATGAGCTAGTCTAGTAGAGGCTCACTAGGGACACATTGTTGTCTATGTATCCACACATGTATTTGAGTTTCCGATCAATACAATTCTAGCATGGATAATAAACGATTATCATGAACAGGGAAATATGTTAATAACTAATTTATTATTGCCTCCAGGGCATATTTCCAACAGTAGCACCAGACATCCAATGTAAGGTTCTTGCATCATCATTAAAAGAAGATCATAGCATAGAACTAGATCACTAGATCCTTGTTGTACGGGTGGCTAAAGACACAATGAAATAAGTTCCAATAGAACAAGAGCATCATATATTCTGGGATATATGTGAGAATTGTCCTGAATATTAGTCACATTTACTTGCTTGTGCGGTGCAAACTTCTTCCCTTTGGTCATCGAAAGCTCATAGTAGACTTTGTGCTATAAGTTGTTCTTGAACCTTGGATCAATAGCAATGTCATTGTCACGATGTAGGGATCCTTATGTATGTAGACCTAGTAGCCAAGCTTGTGCCAATGTAAAATAGGCAAAGCTTTGGGATTAGATCTAGCTGGAACAATGGCATCATCCCTTTACCCTCTTCATACTCATCGTACTCATCACCTTCATTTCCATCTGCCTCATAGATTGCATAACCCTGGGAGTCATACTCCACATCATTTGCCTCTGCATCGGACACCTATATCACTCGGGCAATGGTTCAAGCCCTACGAACATGATTGGTTGGCTGCTGATGAAGGCTGGAGACAATAAATTGTGAGTTGACATCGATGGCATTGGCCTTTTTCCGATGAGTATCCCCAACCGAACTTCGGAGTCCGAGAAAGAGAAAAAATAGAATGGAATAGATGAGCAAAAGTTTCCAAAGTAGTAGAGGATTGTAAAATAGTGATCACAACCTCTCTCTCTCTCTACACCTCATGGTCAAGGTACAAGCCCATGTGTGCAATACAAGCCCGTGCGCATGGGGTAGGCTAGCGACTAACGAGTTGATACGTCTCCAACGTATCTACTTTTTCTCATGCTTTTCCTCTTGTTTTGGACTCTAATTTGCATGATTTGAATGAAACTAACCCGGACTAACGTTGTTTTCAGCAGAACTAAAATGGTGTTGTTTTGGTGCAGAAATAAAACTTCTCGGAATGGAACAAAACTTTTTGAGAATTTTTATATCAATAATAAGAATTACTGGAGCCAAGACCCACCAAAGAGGGCCCCCTGGGTGGGCACAACCCACCAAGGCGCGCCCGCCTCTCCTGGTGTGCCCAGGTGGGTTGTACCCACCTGGTGGCCCCGCTGACGACCCCCTGATACTATAAATTCACATATTTCCAGAAAAAAATCAGGGAGAAAGAATTATTGCGATCCACGAGACGGAGCCACCGCCCAGCCCTGTTCTTCCTTGGAAGGGCAGATCCCGAGTCCGTTTGGGGCTCCAGAGAGGGGGGTCTTCGTTCTTCGTCATCACCAAACCTTCTCCATCACCAATTACATGATGCTCCCCACCGGGACTGAGTAATTCCTTCGTAGGCTCGCTGGTCGGTGAGGAGTTGGATGAGATTCATCAAGTAATCGAGTTAGTTTTGTTATGGCTTGATCCCTAGTATCCACTATGTTCTTAGATTGATGTTTCTATGACTTTGCCATGCTTAATGCTTGTCACTTTGGGCCCGGGTGCCATGAATTCAGATCTGAACCATTTATGAATTCATCATTTTATCCATGTTTTAGATCCAATCTTGCAAATTATAGTCACCTACTACGTGTTATGATCCGGCAACCCCGGAGTGACAACTACCGGGCCCACTCCCGGTGATGACCGTAGTTTGAGGAGTTCATGTCTTCACTGTGTGTTAATGCTTTGTTCTAGTTCTCTATTAAAAGGAGGCCTTAATATCCCTTAGTTTCCAATATGGACCCCACTGCCACGGGAGGGTAGGACAAAAGATGTCATACAATATCTTCTAATAAAGCACGTATGAATATGTACGGAATACATGCCTACATTATATCGATGAACTGGAGCTAGTGCCGTATCGCCCTAGGTTATAACTGTTTCATGATGAATATCATCCAACAAGTCACCAATCCAATGCCTACGGATTTATCCTTATTGATCCTGATGCATTTCTATTTCTATCATCACTGTTACACTTGCTACAAAATACTGCTATCACTATTACTGTTGCTGTTGTTGCTGTCACTATTATCAAAACTATCAAACTAGTTTGCTACTGATCACTTTGTTGCAGATAATTAATCTCCGGGTGTGGTTGAATTGACAACTCAGCTGCTAATACCTTCAAATATTCTTTGGCTCCCCTTGTGTCGAATCTATAAATTTGGGTTGAATACTCTACCCTTGAAAACTGTTGCGATCCCCAATACTTGTGGGTTAACAAGACCTTTTTCTAGCACCGTTGCCGGGGAGCATAGCTATATTTGTTGAGTCACTTGGGATTATTATCATATTATCACTATGAAGAATTTAAAGGATCCAAAGACTAAGCTATTTCCCTCAAGGACGATGGGAGGTAAGGAACTGCCATCCAGTTCTGCTTTAGATTCACCTTCTGTTATGAATAAACTTGCAACACCACCACATGCTATTAATTCTGATATGTCGCAAGTTATTGATGATGCTACTTCTACTATGAATGATGCTTATGATGATGCTAGTACCTTGCTTGATAATGATTATGTGCCACTTGGTGAATTTCTTGATAAACAAATTGCTAGAGTTATACAACATGATGTTGTTGAATCTGATGATGAGATTGAAACTGAATCTCCTGAGACACCTGCTAGAACTAGCCTTCCTAGATATGAATTGCCTAAGTTACCGGAAGGTTATGTTATGAGTGAAGAAGCAACTAGAGATATTCTTGCTTGTAATGATAGATATGATCTAGAGAAATTACTACACAAGTATATAGAAAAATCTCTGAATGCTAGAATGAAATGTGATCCTATGTTTGCTACTTCACCTATCTTTATTGATGATAAGGATTAAGAATTCTCTGTCGACCCAGAATTAATTACTTTGGTTGAATCTAATCCTTTCCATGGTTATGAAACTAAAACTGTTGCGACACATCTTACTAAGTTGAATGATATAGCTACCCTTTTTACTCATGATGAGAAAACTCGTTATTACTTTATTCTCAAATTATTTCCTTTCTCATTAAAGGGTGATGCTAAAGCTTGGTACAATACTCTTGCTCCTGGTTGTGTGCGTAGTCCCCAAGATATGATTTATTACTTCTCTGAAAAATATTTTCCTGCTCATATGAAACAAGTTGCCTTACAGGAAATATTTAACTTTGTGCAAACTAAAGAAGAGAGTCTCCCACAAGCTTGGGGGAGGCTTTTCCAGTTGCTTAATGTTTGCCTGATCATCCTCTTAAGAAAAATGAAATGCTTGATATCTTCTATAATGGACTAACCGATGCTTCTAGCGACTTCCTAGATAGTTGTGCGGGTTGTGTTTTCAGGGAATGAACTATTCCTCAAGCTGAAGAAATATTGAATAACATATTGAAAAACTATGATGATTGGACTATTCCTGAACAACCGCCCAAACCCACTCCGAAGAAGAGGGGTATATCATATCTCAGTCCCGAAGATATGCAAGAGGCAAAGAAATCTATGAAGGAAAAAGGTATTAAAGTTGACGATGTTAAAAATTTACCTCCTATTGAAGAAATACATGGGCTTAATACACCACCAATGCCTAAGGTGGTAGAGGTAAATTCTCTTATGAAGTTTAATGATAATGATAATCATCACAAAATGCATCCTAGTCACTGCCTTTATGAGTTTGAAAACTACATTAGAAAACAAGATCACTTCAATGCAAATGTTATGAAACAATTGAAATACAATTCTGATATGATTGGTCGCTTGAGTGACTTGTTATTTAGAATATCAAATGATGTTAGAGGTGTTGGAATACATGCTTCTATGGTTCAAACTCAGTTAGAACAAGTTGCTAAACCTCAAAGAGAATTGCTTGATGAAATGAATCATAATATGCATGACTTTGTTGTTAGAGTTGCAACTAGAGGAGGTAAAATGACTCAAGAACCACTTTATCCTGAGGGACACCCTAAAAGAATTGAACAAGATTCACAAAGATCTAACACTAGTGCACCTAGTCCTTCTAGAAAGAAAAAGAAAAAGAAAAATGATAGGACTTTGCACACTTCTAGTGAATCTGAAATAGAAAAACCTCCTGATGATGATAATGCAGTTTCTATTTCTGATGCTGAAACTCAATCTGGTAATGAACACTCACCTAATGATAATGAAAAAGATAATGATGAGGTTCATGAAGACTCTCAACCAAGCAATGATAAAGAACCAGATAACGATGTTGAGATAGAACCACCTATTGATCTTGATAACCCACAAGCTAAAAATAAAAGATATGACAAAAGAGATTTTGTGGCTAGGAAACACGGTAAAGAAAGAGAACCGTGGGTTCAAAAACCTAAGCCTTTTCCACTCAAGTCAACTAAAAAGAATGATGATGAAGAATTTGAACCCTTTGCTGAAATGCTGAGGCCAGTCTTTTTGCATACTCGCTTAACTGATATCTTGAAAATGCCTCCATATGCAAAGTATATGAAAGACATCATCACAAATAAGATAAAAATACCGGAAGCTGAAATCTCCACTATGCTTGCTAATTATACTTCTAAAGATGGAGTACCTAAAAAACTTGGAGATCTGAGAATACCAACTATACCTTGCTCTATCAAAAAGAATTATGTGAAAACTGCTTTGTGTGACTTAGGAGCTGGTGTTAGTGTTATGCCTTTCTCTTTATATAAAAGACTTGACTTGAATAAAATCACACCTACTGAAATATCTTTGCAAATGGCTGAAAAATCAACTGCCATACCAATCGGTATCTGTGAGGATGTGCCCATTGTTGTTGCTAATGTTACTATTTTGACTGACTTTGTTATACTTGAGATGCCCGAGGATGAGAACATGTCGATTATCCTTGGTAGACCCTTCTTGAATACTGCAGAGCCTGTTATTGATTGCAATAAAAGCAAGGTCACTTTTCATATTAATGGCAATGAGCATACGGTGCACTTTCCGAAGAAACAATTCCAAGTGAATGGTATTAATGTTATTGAAAAATCTCCAACAATCACTATTGGAAGTTTTCAAATACCTCTACCTACTGTCAAAAAGAAATTTGAAATGCTTATTGTTGGGGAAATGCATATCCCCATTGAGGTAACCTAGTGATTTACGAAAGTTCTTCGGTTTCATGCTAATCGAAAGTGATTGTTAATAAGACTTGATCAACCTTATTAATGGATCATTTTTAACAGTATGAAGTTGATGAATTTAGTAAGCACTACTTTCTGTCCCTGCCTTTTGTTTTCTGTTTCTATTAGTTAAATAAAATAAAATGTCATGTTTTGTCTGTTTTCTGAATTTCCCGTGCAATAAAAAAGTGACCCAGAAATAAAAGTTCTCAGAATGCCCTGGAAATTAAATACAACTTTATCTGAATATTTGAGAATTTTAGGTGCAAATAACATCAGAGGGAGGTACACCAGGTGGGCACAACCCACCTGGGCGCGCCAGCACCCCCAGGCGCGCCCTGGTGAGTTGTGGTCCCCACATGTGCCCCCTCACTTACCTCTGCATACCACATCATCACTTACCTCCAGAAAAAATCCCCATTGCTCTCTCTCTCCCATGTTCTTGCTCATTTTGCTGCCATTTTCGATCTCTTTGCTCGAAACTCCATTTCAGAAACTGTTTCAAGGGATTGTTGCTTGGTATGTGACTCCACCATTTGTCCAATTAGTATTTGTTTTAGTAGTTTATATACTTTGAATAAATAGCTACTCTTGCTGTTGATGTAGATGTGCTTGCATGTTCAATTCTTAGTGTTCTAAGTAGTTTGAATGCTTGCTATGGCCTCTTTGTATCCCTATGAGTAGTTGCTATCAATTTTGTGAAGTTTTGTTGGAAAAATCTTGTGAAATAAAATTCAGATTTTTGTTCATAGGAAAGATTGTACGTGGACATGAATATCTTCAGGAAGTTTGGCTCAAAGAAGAACTCCAAGGGTGTTATTGGGGTGTCTTCTGACAATGATCTCCACCCTTGAAGGTTGGACAAGGTACGGCCGTGCGAATGGCCGCACATCTCGTTCCTATAAGAAGCTGGAATTCATGAGGAATTCATGCAATTCATTGCCAATGCCGGGCTCACCGATTTCATCGCAGATGAGTGTGACCAGCACCAAATCCTCACAAACATCTTTGTTCAAAGCTTTACTTTCTTGCCTAGAAATAATCCTCCTGAAGTGAGCTTTGATTTATATGCTGAAAACCATCAGATACCGCTTACTGAATTTTGTGACATATGCATGATCCCGTCTGATGGGAGCTTGGCTGAGCCTAGGCCAGCCGAGTTTGAGGATTTTTGTCACACTTTGACAGTAGGCAATGAGAGAAGAGTGTCAGCCATCTCTGCCGGTGGCTTACATGTTCCTGTTGTTCGTTACTTTGCCCTTTTTATTACCAAATGCTTGCTTGCTTGGGAGAAGGTGGGTGCACTTAGTTCAACCGACCTTACTGTTTTACTCGTGCAATAGAGGGCGACAACACTTATAGCTTGGGAGCTATTATGGCTCTCCGCCTCCATCTTAATAAATCTCAAGGGAAAATACTACTCGTTTGGCGGCTCACTTTGAGGTTGAGATACACCCTCATGATTTCCCTCTTACCACAGTTTACCTAGACCGTGCAGCCATGGATCACCATCACTTTCTTGCACATGATCGTCCTCATATTGCCATTCCTTATAACTTGGTCTATAGCATTGACACTCATGATGTTATCCCCTTGCATGCACCTACTCTGTTTGATTCTGTTGCCAAGGGCAGATACCGGATTATGCCTGCAGACATCCTTGCCTACTGGAACACTCAGGCTGCTGCTAAGGCTACATAGGCACCACCACAGTGGGTTCAATAGATGCCCACTCCTCAGTACCCCGACTACTACCCTCCAGGCTACTAATTGATTACCAACTTAGGCCAAAAGCCTAAGCTCGGGGAAGTACGTGTTTCCACCAACATTATATTCATGTTCACATATCATTCTATTCGTTGGTGCTAACACTTTTTCATTGTATCATCCATGCTTAGATTTATTTTCTTGCTTTCTTCTTGTGTGTTTGTTAAACTTTAGAAAAAAACAAAAAATAGTTGTAGTTAATTTACTTTCAATGCATGCTTAGTAGTAGTACTAAAAAGAAAATCCAAAAAGATTTCCTTGTTCTTCTTTTGCTTGTTGGGAGCTTTCCCATGTAAATAGTTTTTCTCGTTTTTGTTTTTCCCTTGTTTGCTTGCTATAGAAAACCAAAAACTCCAAAAATATTTCAGTGTGTTTCTCTGAAATTCTTTTCTTTTATTCAAGTTGTACCCAGGAGAAGACCACGATGAAAATGTTGAGTGGCTCTCATATGAATAATTGTTGAACTAATAAAGAGCCCATTTTACCTTGTCTTCTCCTGTTGAATAAAATGTTTGCAGATTCCAGCTTAGTCCATGGCACTCTTGCACTATTATTATTTTCATATCATTTGGTCGTGCAAGTGAAAGGCAATAATGACGACATTCGATGTACTGGTCGTGGCAAAGAGAAACTGGTATGAACTCGACTTGTCCTGTTTGTGTAAATATGTTTAACCTAGTGCCCATGATTCAGCCCGTTATGATTAAACATGTTTGCAATGACAATTAGAGATTATAGTTTCTCATTCCATGCATAAGTAGCTGGGAGTTAATAATGATTTATCTTGGATATCAACATAGCGTTAAGATTACTGTGATGTAGTATGATGATATGGTATCCTCCTCTGAATGTTCAAGTGGCTTGACTTGGTACATGTTCGCATGTAGTTGAGTCAAAGCCAACATAGCCTCTATAATGTTTATGTTCATGGTGTCCATATCCTACTCATGCTAGTGTCCGATGTTACTTACGCATAATGCATGGTTATGATCGTTGTTTCTCTCTAGCTGGCCACTTCTCAATCTAAATTGCTAGCCTTCGCTTGTACTAAATGGGGACTCTACTTGTACATCAAAAACCTTGAACCCAAAGTTATTCCAGATGAGTCCACCATACCTACCTATATAAGGTATTACCCTGCTGTCCTAAGTAAATTTGCATGTGCCACCTCTAAAAACTTCTAAAAAATTATCCGTTTTGTGTGCCTGGATCGTTCATAGAACGACAGGAGGTGGTCGATATCTTCCGTGCTAAGCGGGTTATTCTCAGGTCGAGTGTTTATTCACTCGCCATTGCACGAGAAAATGGGCGGTAATAGGGATGCCCAGTCCCAAACTGCAAAATACAAAAAGAGTTCATCTCTTAAATAATCAAACAAAAACTCCCAATGGAGTCAAAACCTTTACTTTTACCGCTTGTGAACCGCCACTAGCATGCTTAGAATGGAAGATGTTGATAACTGATGGTCGTGAAGTGAATAAGAAGGGTGCATGTCTCAAAATATCATTTATCTCTATTTTAAAAACTGAGCTCTGGCACCTCTGCAAATCACTCCTTCCCTCTACGAAGCGACTTTCTATTTACTTTTATGTTGTGTCACCACCTTCTAAAAAGAAGCGCCGGAAACTAAGTAGAACACAACGGTCATGATTTATGCATTGTGTGTAGCTAATGTTGGGTGCATCATGACTGGATATTTTCTACCATGAATTACAATGTTTAGTCGCTGCTTGAACTTTGGAGGTGCTCTGCATTTATATTTTGCGGTCTCAGAAAGGGCTAGCGAGATACCATTATTGTCATATATTATATCATGCTTGTTTTGACAACGTGTTGCCATTTGAAATACCTTATTATTGCTCGCTAGCTGATTATGTCATTGATATGAATCATTATAATCCTTAAGAGTTATTGTCGACATGGTTAGTTATAATGCTGGCTGAAAACCTGGGTGCTGTTTAAGCTTATTTATGCAAAGAAGAGCAAAAGAGTTTATAAAAGTTTTTCTTTCTCACTTTCAGTTTATCAACTGAATTGCTTGAGGACAAGCAAAGGTTTAAGCTTGGGGGAGTCGATACGTCTCCAATGTATCTACTTTTTCTCACGCTTTTCCTCTTGTTTTGGACTCTAATTTGCATGATTTGAATGAAACTAACTCCGGACTGACGTTGTTTTCAGCAGAACTACCATGGCGTTATTTTTGTGCAGAAATAAAAGTTCTCAGAATGGAACGAAACTTTTTAAGGATTTTTTATCTGAATAATAAGAATTACTGGAGCCAAAACCCACCAGAGAGGGGGCCCTGGGTGGGCACAACCCACCAGGGCGCGCCCCCCTCTCCTGGCGCGCCCAGGTAGGTTGTACCCACCTGGTGCCCTCGCTGAAGACCCCCTGATACTATAAATTCACATATTTCCAGAAAAAAAACAGGGAGAAAGAATTATCGCGATCCATGAGATGGATCTGCCGCCAAGCCCTGTTCTTCCTCGGGGGGGAGCAGATCTGGAGTCCGTTTGGGGCTCCGGAGAGGGGGATCTTTGTTCTTCGTCATCACCAACCCTTCTCCATCGCCAATTCCATGATGGTCCCCACCGGGAGTGAGTAATTACTTCGTAGGCTCGCTGGTCGGTGAGGTGTTGGATGAGATTCATCATGTAATCGACTTAGTTTTGTTAGGGCTTGATCCGTAGTATCCACTATGTTCTTAGATTGATGTTGCTATGACTTTGCCATGCTTAATGCTTGTCATTTTGGGCCCGGGTGCCATGATTTCAGATCTGAACCATTTCTGAATTCATCATTTATCCATGTTTTAGATCCGATCTTGCAAGTTATAGTCACCTACTACGTCTTATGATCCGGCAACCCCGGAGTGACAACTCCGCCCGCTCCCGGTGATGACCGTAGTTTGAGGAGTTCATGTATTCACTATGTGTTAATGCTTTGTTCCGGTTCTCTATTAAAAGGAGGCCTTAATATCCCTTAGTTTCCAATATGGACCCCACTGCCACGGGAGGGTAGGACAAAAGATGTCATACAAGTTCTTTTAATAAAGCACGTATGACTATTTACGGAATACATGCCTACATTATATCGATGAACTGGAGCTAGTGCCATATCTCCCTAGGTTATAACTGTTTCATGATGAATATCATCCAACAAGTCACCGATCCAATGCCTACGGATTTATCCTTATTGATCTTGCTACATTTCTATTGCTATCATCACTATTACACTTGCTAGAAAATACTGCTATCACTATTACTGTTACCGTTGCTATTGTCACTATTATCAAAACTATCAAACTACTTTGCTACTGATCACTTTGCTGCAGATAATTAATCTCCAGGTGTGGTTGAATTGACAACTCAGCTGCTAATACCTTAATATTCTTTGGCTCCCCTTGTGTCGAATCTATAAAGTTGGGTTGAATACTCTACCCTCGAAAATTTTTGTGATCCCCTATACTTGTGGGTTATCACTAATGTTGGATGACTTTGAGAGAGGAAGAGGTCCCATGCTACACATGAAAGGTTATATTCGATTCTACATCCATTCTACTCGGGAGAAAATTTATCTATTATTGAAGATGAAACCCTAAGAATTTTTTGAAAGGATAGGGATCACCATATGATTTGGATAAGATCAATCACATATATGAGAGGAGGTGCCCATTCTGACAAAAATGCGGGGAAGAGAGGCTCTGGGGGCACCAGATATCAAGGATAGATATGGCAGCGATGGGGAACTCTTGGGGTGCGGGGGCAGGGACAAATGGGGACAAAGTGCCTAACCACCCTATGACCATTCTCACTTATTGCCCAGAACCACTGCCCCGTGCGCACAGTATAAGCCCGTGGGCATGGGGTATCCAAAGGGTTTTGAGGCCTCTATTAGTGTTACCTGGGCGGTTAGATTAATCTGACCTTCTTGAGTACCAAGCCATGGAGCACTCTCCGTTTTGAACAACATCACAAAAGAATTCCAATTCTGTAAGATTTTTGGCATATGGACACCTGCAAAATAAGGAAAGTCACTATTAGACGAGAAAGATTATGTTAGATCTGTGCTAAGGGTTGTATAGAGATCTTATACACTCAATTTGCAAGAATGGATAAAAATACCAAAAGTTGAGTGTATGGTCACATTTAGCATATAGTGACACAAATGTCTAAAATACCCAAATTAAGATCCAACCTCCCAAAAGGGAGGGCGGTGGCCGTAGCCACCATGTTTCAACATACTTGGTTTGGAACTGTGGAGATATGAATGATGTCTACTACGCAACTTTATTCTTGTAGACTCGTGTTGGGCCTCCAAGCGCGGAGTTTTGTAGGACAGTAGAAATTTTCTCTCAAGTGGATGACCTAAGGTTTATTAATCCGTGGTATGCGTAGAATGAAGATGGTATCTCTCAAACAACCCTGCAACCAAATAATAAAAAGTCTCTTGTATCCCCAACACACCAAATACAATGGTAAATTGTATAGGTGCACTAGTTCAACAAAGAGATAGTGATACAAGTGTAATATGGAGAGTAGATATTGATTTTTGTAATAGTGACAATAAAAACAGCAAGGTAGCAAGTAACAAAAGTGAGCACAAACGTATTGCAATGCTTGAAAACAAGGCCTTGGGTCCGTACTTTCGCTAGTGCAATCTCTCAACAATGCTAATATAATTGGATCGTATAACCATCCCTCGATGTGCAAGGAAGAATCACTCCAAATTTCCTATCTAGTGGAGAACATAGGAAGCAATTGTTTGTAGGGTATGAAACCACCTCAAAGCTAGTCTTTCTGATCAATCTATCCTAGAGTTTGTACTAAAATAACACCAAGCTATTCTGTTCGATCGATCTAACCAAGAGTTCGTACTAAAATAACACCATATGATACACATCAACCAACTCTAATGTCACCTAGATACTCCAATGTCACCGCGAGTATCCAAGAGTTGATTATACGACATGCATCAAACAATTTCAGATTAGTAATACTCAATCCAACACAAAGAACCTCAAAGAGTGCCCCAATATTAATACCTGAGAAACAAAGACGAGAATGTGCATCAACCCCTATGCACAGATTACCCCAATGTCACCTCGGGAATCCGCGAGTTGAGTGCCAAAACACATATCAAGTGAATCAATATGATACCCCATTGTCACCACGGGTATTCATAGCAAGACATACATCAAGTGTTCTCAAATCCATAAAAGTATTCAATCCGATAAGAACAAAATCTCAAAGGGAAAATTCAATCAAGATAGAGAGGGGAAAACACCATATAATCCAACTATATTAACAAAACCCGTGATACATCAAGATCGTGACATCTCAAGAACACGAGAGAGGGAGAGAGATTACACCATATGATCCAACTATATTAACAAAGCACGTGATACATCAAGATCGTGACATCTCAAGAACACAAGAGAGAGAGAGGTTAAACACATAGCTACTGGTACAAACCCTCAGCCCTGAGGGTGGACTACCCCCTCCTCATCATGGTGGCCGTCGGGATGATGAAGATGGCCATCGGTGATGATTTCCCCATCCGGCGGAGTGCCGAAACGGGGGTCTAGATTGGTTTTTCATGGCTACAGAGGCTTGCGGCGGCGAAACTTCTGATCTATGGGTTATTTCTGATGGTTTCTCTATTTATAGGATTTCTAGCGTTGGTTTCACGTGAAGATGGGCCCCCAGGTGAGCACAACCCACCACGCCTCGGGGTGGGCTCCAGGCGTGCCCTGCCCTCCTCATGGCTCTTCTGGTCCTCCCACAAAGCTTCGGGGGTCTCTTTGTTCCAAAAAAATCGTCAAAAATTTTCAGCTCATTCGGAGAACTTTCATTTCTGCACAAAAAACAACACCACAGTAGTTCTGCTGAAAACAGCGTAGTCTGGGTTAGTTCCATCCAAATCATACCAAAACCATATAAAATTGTTGTAAACATGGCATGAATACTTCATAAATTGTAGATACATTGAAGAAGTATCATCATACCCATGCTTAATTCCTACTCGTCCTCGAGTAGGTAAATGATAAAAGAAATAATTTACGAAGTGTGAATGCTAGCAAAGTGTATAAGTTTGATCAATGATATTTTCAATCGCTTTTCCTAGCATCATAACAGCAATTCTTTCTCATCAAACTTCTAATGTTAAAGTTGAAACCAATTTACATGTTAAGGTTCAAACAATGAATTCTCTTGAAACTCAACAACCTATATTCTTAGTCACGAAACAATTACATTTCAACTTATTCAACAGTGTCTAAGTAAGAGCTCCACATACTCAATCATCATATAGTCTTCTATGATTCTAGTACTCAAAGCATATTCTTATAAAAAATGGCATCCATCGAACACAGAGAAAGATATGGGCTTAATATTTTGCCTCCCAACTCATTTATCATATAGATAATTGTCAACAATAATAATTCATGATCAAATATATTTGACTGGTCATATGTGCCTAGATTTTTCCCCACCACATGATGCTTTCCAACTAGGGAATAATTGAGTTTGAAATGAGAATGCATACTATTGACTCTTGCATAAAAGTAAATACTGAAAAAGTAAAATATAGGCCCTTCGCAGAGGGAAGCAGAGTCGTCATGCGCTTTTTATTTTTGGATGCCCCAGCTCTTAATGCAAAGGAACGTCACATTATATTGCCCCTTATGATAGCAACATTTATTATTCAGTCTGTCGCTTTTATTACTTTGTCATCACAAGTTCGTACAATAGTCAATATTCCCTTACAATAAAAGATCAAACATATTTAGGAGCAATTTTATTGCTTTATGCACCGATGACAACTTACTTGAAGGATCTTATTGAATCCATAGGAAGGTATGGTGGACACTGATGGCAAGAAACTGGGTTTAAGGGTTTTTGGATGCACAAGTAGTATCTCTACTTAGTACGAATTTTTTGCTAGCAAAAGATCCTAGGCAAACACCACATGTTGGAGGATCCATGACAATATAACTTATATGCAAATATACACAACCATAACTCATTATGTTGTCTTCCTTGTCCAACTTCAACTAATTTTCTCAAGTTTGAAAATAATTAATGGTTATTCACAATCATAGAAGATGTCCAAGATAATATATTTGCATGTGAAAGTTATCTTCCTTATACTAATCATTCATGTATTACTTGTATGACCAATATTGTGATTGTCAAGCTTCAAAAGATTTCACTTTGTAAACCCAATGTGAAGCTACCACTAGGCATGATATAATTTCAACTTCATGATATTCAATTCATTCAACAATTTACTCATAGGATATAAGTGAAGCACAAGAGTAAATGACAAGCTACTCCAAAAAGATATAAGAAGGTCAAGCGAGTAGTTAAGTAAAGGGGTAGCTAATTGAGGACTCTCTCTTATTTAAAAACTTTCAGATCTATGTATTTTATTAAAATAGCAAGCAAAAAAATACAATGACATTCCAAGAATAGCACAACTCATATGAAGAAGCAAAAACTTAGGCTCAACCGATACTAACCGATAATTGTTGATGAAGAAAGGTGGGATGCCTACCGGGGAATCCCCAAGCTTAGATGCTTGAGACTTCTTGAAATATTTTCTTGAGATTCCTTGGGTATCTTCAATATTCAGCTTTTGTGTCACCTTAATTCCGTTTATATCATGGTTTCCCTAAATCTTAAAAACTTCATCCACACAAAACTCAACAAGAACTCGTGAGATACATTAGTATAAATCAATGCAATAACCTTATCATTCTCTACTGTAGCAAATCACTAAAATTATTATTTAACATTGCATACTAAATACCTCTACATATTTAATACTCCTATCCTCAAATAGAATCATTAAACAAGCAAACATATGCAAACAATGCAAACATAATAGCAATCTGTCAAAACAGAATAGTCTGTATAGAATGCAAGAAGATTCATACTTATATAACTCGAAAAAATCTGAAAATTTACCACATTGTTGAAAATTTATCATAGCTTATTTCGAAAAAAAATCAACATTTTATCGCATTCTGAAATTTTCCAAGAATTCACGCACTAGCGTGCAACTTTCTGTTTTCAAACAACCACATATAGACTTGCAAAATAAGCATGGAAAAGGCTATACTTGACATTTTTATTGAAATAAAAGATACAAAACATTATTCTAAATAACAAAAAGCAAATCAAAACAAAATAAAATGATGCTCCAATAAAAACTCATATCATGTGACAAATAAGAATATAGCCTCAAGTAAGGTTACCGATATTGTTGGAGACGAAAGATGGGATGCCTTCCGGGGCATCCCCAAGCTTAGTTGCTTGGATCTTCTTATAGTTTTACCTTGGGGTTGCCTTGAGCATCCCCAATCTTAGGGTCTTGTTACTCCTTATTCTCCTCATATCGAATCTCACCCAAAACTTGAAAACTTCAAGCACACAAAACTTAATGGAACTTCGTGAGATGGGTTAGTATGATAAAGACAAATCATTCACTTTGGTACTATCAAAGACAAGATTCATAATTGTTCTCACACAGTGCCTACTGTTCCTTATCATTTTCACAATTTATATTGCGCAATATAAGCCATAGAAACTAGATAACAAGAAAACTATGCATTGAAAACAGAATCTGTCAAAAATAGAACAACCTGTAGTAATATGTACTCTAACTATACTTATGTAACTCCAAAAATTCAGAAAAATTAGGAAAACATAGTAATTTTTACATTAATAATCTATTAAAAATTCATATCAAAACCACGTTCTGCTGAATTTTAAAAATTCATGGACTGAGCGCAAAAGTTTCTGTTTTTGCACAGAATCAAGTCAACTATCATCCACACTACCCTAAAGGCTTTACTTGGTACTTTATTGAAACAAAAGCTATAAAGCATGATTAGTTCAGTAGCTTAATCATGTTAACATACAAAAATAGTAGGTAAAATTGTTGGGTTGTCTCCCAACAAGCGCTTTTCTTTAATGCCCTTTTAGGTACGCATGATGATTTTAATGATGCTCGCATAAAAGATAAGAATTGAAACTAGGTGAGCATCATGAAGCATTTTACTAGCACGTTTAAGACTAACCCACTTCCTATATATGCTTAGGGATTTTTTGAACAAATAATTTCATGGTAACACTAATCAACTGGCATAGGAAGGTAGAACAAGCAAAACTTCAAGATTTTCAACATAAAGAGAGTAAACTTGATATTATTGAGATATGTAGAAGCATATGTTCCTCTCTCATCATAATTTTCAGTAGCATCATGAATGAATTCAACAATACAAATATCATATAAAGCATTCTTTTCATGATCGACAAGCATAGAAATTCTATTACTCTCCACATAAGCATATTTATTCTCATGAATAGTAGTCGGAGCAAACTCAACAAAATAACTATCATGGGATGGAAAATTAAAATCATGATGACAAGTTTCATGGTTATCATTATTCTTTATAGCATACATGTCATCACCATAATCATCATACACAACAACTTGGTTGTCATAGTCAATTGAAACCTCTTCCAAAATAGTGGATTCATCACTAAATAAAGTTATGACCTCTCCAAATCCACTTTTGTTATTATAATAAGATTAAATACCCTCCAAAGTAGTGGGATCATTAGTACCTAGAGTTGACACTCTTCCAAACCCACTTTCATCAATATAATCATCATAAATAGGAGTCATGCTTTCATCATAATAAATTTTCTCATCAAAACTTGGGGAAGTAAAAATATCATCTTCATCAAATATAGCATCCCCAAGCTTGTAGCTTTGCATATCATTAGAATCATGGATATTCAAAGAATTCATACCAACAACATTGCAATCATGCTCATCATTCAAAGAATTTTTGTCAAATATTTTATAGAATTGTTCTTCTATCAATTGAGCTCAATTTTGTTTTCCATCGTTTTCAAGAAAGACATGATAAAGATGAACAATATGAGACCACCTCACTTCCATTTTTTTATAGTTTTCTTTTATGAACCAAACTAGTGATAAAACAAGAAACTAACAGAATTAATTGCAAGATCTATAGATATACTTTCAAGCACTCACCTCCCCGACAACGGCGCCAGAAAAGAGCTTGATGTATACTACACAACTTGTTCTTGTAGACTCGTGTTGGGCCTCCAAGCGCAGAGTTTTATAGGACAGTTGCAAATTTCCCTCAAGTGGATTACCTAAGGTTTATCAATACGTGGGAGACGTAGGATGAAGATGGTCTCTCTCAAACAACCCTGCAACCAAATAATAAAAAGTCGCTTGTGTCCCCAGCACACCAAATACAATGGTAAATTGTATAGGCGCACTAGTTCGATGAAGAGATGGTGATACAAGTGTAATATGGATGGTAGATATTGATTTTTGTAGTAGTGACAATAAAAATAGCAAGGTACCAAGTAACAAAAGTGAGCACAAACGGTATTGCAATGCTTGAAAACAAGGCCTTGGGTTCGTACTTTCGCTAGTGCAATCACTCAACAATGCTAATATAATTGGATCATATAACTATCCTTTAATGTGCGATGAAGAATCACTCCAAAGTTCCTATCTAGTGGAGAACATAAGAAGAAATTGTTTGTAGGGTACAAAACCACCTCAAAGCTATTCTTTCCGATCAATCTATCCTAGAGTTCATACTAAAATAACACCAAGCTATTCTTTCTGATCGATCTAACCAAGGGTTCATACTAAAATAACACCATATGATACACATCAACCAACTCTAATGTCACCTAGATACTCCAATGTCACCGCGAGTATCCGTGAGTTGATTATACGACATGCATCAAACAATTTCATATTCATAATACTCAATCCAACACAAAGAACCTCAAAGAGTGCCCCAATATTAGTACTGGGGAAACAAACACGAGAACGCACATCAACCCCTATGCATAGATTACACCAATGTCACCTCGGGAATCCGCAAGTTGACTGTCAAAACACATATCAAGTGAATCAATATGATACCCCATTGTCACCACGTGTATTCATAGCAAGACATGCATCAAGTGTTCTCAAATCCATAAAAGTATTGAATCTGATAAGAACAAAAACTCAAAGGGAAAATTCAATTCACAACAAGATAGGGAGGGGAAAACACCATATGATCCAACTATATTAACAAAGCCCATGATACATCAAGATTGTGACATCTCAAGAACATGAGAGAGAGAGAGAGATTAAACACACAGCTACTAGTACAAACCCTCATCCCCAAGGGTGGACTACTCCCTCCTCATCATGGTGGCCCCGGGATGATGAACATGGCCATCGGTGATGATTTCCCCCTCTAGCAGAGGGCCGGAACATGGTCTAGATTGGTTTTTCTTGGCTACAGAGGCTTGCGTGGCGGAACTTCTGATCTAGGGTTATTTCTGATGGTTTCTCTATTTATAGGATTTTCAGCATCGGTTTCACGCGGAGATGGGCCTCGAGGTGAGCACAACCCACCAGACCTCGAGTTGGGCTCTAGGCGCGCCCTAGTGGGTTGTGCCCTCTGTCGGTGTCAAAACCGGCGGATCTCGGGTAGGGGGTCCCGAACTGTGCGTCTAGGCCGGATGGTAACAGGAGACAGGGGACACTTTGTTTCACCCAGGTTCGGGCCCTCTCGATGGAGGTAAAACCCTACTCCTGCTTGATTAATATTGATTATATGGGTAGTACAAGAGTAGATCTACCATGAGATCAAGGAGGCTAAACCCTAGAAGCTAGCCTATGGTATGATTGTTGTGTACGGAGTTGATTCTGTCCTACGGACTACAACCCTCCGGTTTATATAGACACCGGATAGGGTTAGGGTTACACAGAGTCGGTTACAATGGTAGGAGATCTTTGAATATCGCATCACCAAGCTTGCCTTCCACGCCAAGGAAAGTCCCATCCAGACACAGGACGAAGTCTTCAATCTTGCATCTTCATAGTCCTGGAGTCCGGCTGAAGGTATTGTCCGGCTACCTGAACACCCCCTAATCCAGGACTCCCTCAGTAGCCCCTGAACCAGGCTTCAATGACGACGAGTCCGGCGCGCAAATTGTCTTCGGCATTGCAAGGCGGGTTCCTCCTCCAAGTTCTTCATAGAAGATTGTAATCACCAAGAGTAGTGTCCGGCTCTGTAGAATAAGTTTCCACATATTGCCATAGAGAGAATAATATTGACACAAATCAAATCTGCTGATGTATTCTAGAGTGCGCCATCACACTACAGCCAAGTCCTTTACTCAAATCGCTTTTACTTTTCCACCTCAGCATGTTTTGCGAGGTGGTTTTCTTGGCACGTCTTGTCAAAGCAGAGATCGTGTGCCCTTTTTACGGGATTCTCATCAATACGGACGTGGGTAACCCAACCGTGCCATTTATCACGACGCTCGGGAGGCAAGCGAGTTTTATTAGGCAGGTGGTGACGCATAACCGCATTTGCCTATATAAGGGGATAAGGATCCACCCTTTTTACCTATGCCTTCTTCCTCCCTTGCCTACCCATCTCTCGCACACCCGAGCTCCAGCGCCCGAGCCCGCACTTCTCACCTCAACCTTCTCCAGCAATGTCCGGAGCGGGAGGCAAATGGATGGTCTCCACCATTACGGAGGGCAAAATCAAGAAGCTAAGGAAGGCCGGGTATCTGTCCAAGGACATCGCGTACCGGCTTCTCGAGGAGGGGCAGCTCATCCCCACCCCAAGGCCCCATGAGAGGGTGGTATTTCTCTTCCACTTCCTCCGCGGACTGGGTTTTCCACTCCACCCATTTGTCCGGGGGCTCATGTTCTACTACGGCCTGGATTTCCACGACCTGGCTCCAAACTTTATCCTCAACATCTCGGCGTTTATCATCGTGTGCGAGGCCTTTCTCCGTGTCCGCCCCCATTTAGGCCTCTGGCTCAAGACTTTCAACGTCAAGCCCAAGGTGGTGAGCGGCAGCCAGGCGGAGTACGGAGGCGCCATGGCGGGCAGGATGGCCAACGCCCTATGGTTCGAGGGCTCTTTCATGGAGACCCTAAAGGGATGGCAATCCGGGTGGTTTTATATCACCGAGCCACGCGATCCGGAATGGACCGCGGCCCCCGAGTTCCGATCCGGACCCCCCCACGCGGCTTGTGTCCTGGAAAGAGACGGGCCTATCGTGGGGTGACGAAAAAGAGGTGGCCGGATTGCAAACATGCATCCAGTCCCTGGTGAACAAGCCAATCCAGCTAGTTAATGTAATCCAGGTCATGCTCGTCCGTCGGATCCTCCCGTGCCAACAACGGGATTTCAATCTGTGGGAGTTCGACCCGGTACAGCACCAAACCCTCAGCAGGATCTTCAACACAACGTACGAGGACGCTTGGAAGATGCTATTCAAGGGCGCCGAGGCTCCCGCATCCGCCTCCGAGGACCGCGGATACAGCTTGCAGCGTCACGCTAGCAAGGTATGCCATTTACACCTTTTACAGGATGTTAAGCTTTTTTCATAGATTGACTCTGTGCGGGATCTAAACTCCCCTACCTTTGACAGGCTTGGCGGGCGATAGCTGAACCAATTAACTGTCCGGCTCCGCTGCCCGAAGACCCAGCCCCAGCTCTACTGGTGAAGCTGCTGGCTCCGGCACCTTATGTGGTGCCGGAAAAGAAGGCCAAGAAGGAGAAGACCACGGGGACTCGAAAGAGTACTCGTAATGTGGTGTTGTCGGACTCGTCATTCGACGAGTCAGAGATGCCCTCTACCCGTGAAAACGAGGAGGAGGAAGAAGAAACCTCTCCCCCTCCAGCGGGGGGAGGAAAGAAAAGGAAGGCCGCCCCAGAAGGGGGGGCGAAGGGTCCAAGAAGAGGAAAACCCCTCCGCCGGACTACGCCCCCGACGCCGACGAGGGCGAAGAGGAGTGGCCGGACAGGGCCAGGCGTCCGGCGAAATCGTAAGTGTTCAGATACCAGAGTAACTCATGATATTCCTTTTGTTGCACAGCTTTCCCTAACGTCGAATATAATCATGCAGCCCGCCCCGGGCCGAACTCAACGAGTCGTCGAGCGGGTCCCTAGATTCATCGGATGTGAACTCTGTTCCGCCCGCTGTCTCCCCCCGCACTGCGGATGACGCTGAAGTGGCGTCGCAACAAGCTCCGGGGCAGGAGGAGGTGGTCCTGGAGGAGCCGCAAGGCGACCTCCCGGGTCCTAGGAGTGAAGGGGACAAGACCCCCTAGGGCTCCAAGTCCGGCTTTAAGCCGGACACCGTGCCGGAATCTTCAACAATTTCGGACCATGGCAGGCGAACTCCTTCCAAGAGGAGCAAGCCTTCTGAGCCGGCAGCCTCCGTCCAACCGGAGGCGCCGGACAATCTGCTGGAGGTGCTTGAAGGCGCCTCCATCGACGAGGAGCATCGTACTATTATGAGTACGGTGATCCAGAAGGTTCAGTCCGCCAAGAGCGGGCAGAGTGAAGCTTGCGCTAGCCTTCTAACAGGCTTCGAGGTAAGTAAAAATATGTAAAAAATATTACCGCATAGACAGTAGCCCCTGATGCTCTGTTTGGCGTTCGGAAAGAAAAGCCGAATAGAGGATCTATTAAATTTCGCAGGAGTCTAATAATAAAGAATCAATATGCGTATGCAGGCTTCGCTGGTAGCCACCGCCGCACTGACTGCGGAGGTGGGTACCCTGAAGCAGGGGCTCGAGCGGTCCGAGCAAGAGCTCGGCCATGCCAAGTGGCAGCTCGAGGAGAAAGAAGGTAAAAAATACCTTATAAAAAGGTGCCTATAGAGAGGCATGATTGCAAAAAATAATAGGATTGTACTGCTTATTGTAGGGGCCACGACTGAGGTGGCGACCCTCAAGCAGGCGCTGTCCGAGGCCGAAAATAAAACGGCCACGGAGCGCACCGAGCGAGAGAAACTTGGGACTCAGGTCGGCGAGGTGCAGTAAGAGCTTCAGGATCTCATGAAAAAACATGAGAGTTTGGAGCTTGAGTCAAAGACCCAAGCGTCCGAGCTCGCGACGGCCCTTGAGACTGCCAAGTCTGCCAAGGCCGAAGCCCAAAAGGCCCTCCGAGAGTTGGAGGATACGAAGAAGATAGCAGCGGGTAAGGCATTCTTTATGTAAAGAAGAAATATAAAAGTAAACTACTTGTTACTTACCCGAATCCGGAGTTCTCCAGGGGCATTCGCAGATCTTCCCCGCAGTGTATCCGATGCCGCCGCATCTACCGAGCTGAAGAGGGCGGCTCGACAGAGAAGGTTTCTGGTCTCAGTATGCTGAGGCCGGACACCTTGTGCCCTTGAGCGACCAGCTGAAACAGCTGGTCGAACTCCACAAGGCGGCCGAACAGGCCATGAAGGGCTTCATAGTTTGGCTGTGGCCCGGAGAGGCCCTGCCTGGGAGCTACTTCGGGCTGGTGCGGCGGCTGGTGGAGGCCTGTCCAAGGCTCGAGGTCGTCAAGCGCTCCGTCTGCATCGAAGGTGCCCGTAGGGCCCTTGCCCGTGTAAAGGTGCACTGGGGTAAGCTAGACGGTGAGAAGCTTGTGAAGGACGGGCCGCCGCCGGGGAAGGAGCATCGGAAGCCCGAGAACTATTACAAGGATGTTCTTGCGGGTGCCTGCCTTGTGGCAGATGAATGTACCAAGGATGTAATTTTTGAATAAACTCGCTCGTTTTTATCCTGTGCGCTGAAAACTTGTTCATAGGCGCTTAAGCAATGCTTGTTGAATTTAAAATATTATTTTCTGTGCGGCCGTTTATCAAAAAATTGAGAGATGGCCAGTCGTCGGCTTCTGCCCCCATGCCACTAGTGCTGGGGTGTTCGGGGATAAACATGAGCACTCTTTTTCCCATAGTTGAGTCCTTCGAGGGAGGCGCTCAGCACAACGAACCAGGCAATCGGACTATAATGCTTGAACACTCTCACTTAGCCATAGAACTTTATAATTATAAATTTCGGCGAAGCCCCTAGTTCGGAAGACCGAGTTTGGGGCGCTATCCATGCCTTGGCTGGGGTTATCCAGCTCCTCGCTCGAAGCGGCGTAAGCCTTTAGGGACTCGAAAAACCTCTCGAACAGCGACCGGTCTCTCGCCTCATCATGACAGTCAGTTTTAGCATTCTCCACTGAGGTGCTTAACCCAGCTCAACCGGGGCACAATCGCAGTGGTTCTCCTAGTGCTACATTAGCCGATATAGCGGAACGTAAGGCACCAAAACATAGGAGCCGGGCAAACCCAACTATTGACCCAAATCATGATTCGGAGCCGATGCATATAGTGATATAAGTTCGGGGTGCCGCACTTGTGAAAGTGTACGGACTTCTCACGCCATATTGAAGGGTACTGAAGCCCCTGGCGTACTTGCCGTACCATAGTGTACGGGTGCAACATGGCATTAATGAACATATATATGAAAAGAGTAATGCAAAAAATAGACAAAAATCTAAGTATTGTTTATGGAGAGGCTATTTATCAAAGCCGAACGATACAAATAGTGCGGTAAGCAAAAGATATTGGACTATTCAGTATGTCCTGACCAGGGAAAGGCCGCGGAATTTTATTTAAAACAGGTATACCACTCGTAACAGAGACCACCTGGGGATTCCATAATGCGGCATGGCTTGTTTGCCTCCCTGGATCTTGCATCGTTTGTGCGGCAGTCGAATTGCCGAACAGGTCGTCTGAAGTATGGAATCCTGAAAGTAAGAAAAGAAAAAGAATTCGGCAGCCCCTGGTACGTTTTAAGCCATATTTTGGGCGTGCCGTTATTGTGCCCCTTCCCCTGTGCCCATGGTATTTTGAGGGTGTAGTTATGTACGCGAGGTACTGGTTTAGCTAGGTCGCAAAAGCTGGGGTTGGGGCCGCATTGCTACGCTTGCTTAGAGTGTGCCAGGCGGTCCTGCTGTAGGTTACTCCGGGCGCGCTTGGCGTTGTCTGGATTTTTAATGGCCGGACTGGGGAATTGCCGAAGAAGGCTACTTTCTACCTCCGCTATGAGAGCCACCGTATGCTCCTCCGTACGGAGGGAGCGTTCGGTGTTTCCGTTGACCGTGATTACTCCTCGAGGGCCTGGCATCTTGAGTTTGAGATATGCGTAGTGCGGCACCGCATTGAATTTTGCGAATGCGGTTCGTCCGAGCAGGGCGTGATAGCCACTGCGAAACGAGACTATATCGAAGATTAACTCTTCGCTTCAGAAATTATCCGGGGATCCGAAGACCACGTCAAGTGTTACTGAGCCTGTACAGTTGGCTTCTACACCTGGTATGACGCCTTTAAAGGTCGTTCTTGTGGGTTTGATCCTTGAGGGATCTATGCCCATTTTCCGCACTATGTCCTGATAAAGCAGGTTCAGGCTACTGTCGCCGTCCATGAGGACTCTTGTGAGGTGAAATCCGTTGATGATTGGGTCGAGAACCAATGCGGCGAAGCCGCCATGACGGATGCTAGTGGGATGGTCCCTTCGATCAAAGGTGATCGGGCAGGAGGACCATGGGTTGAACTTTGGGGCAACTGGCTCCATCGCGTATACGTCCCGCAGCGCACGCTTCCGCTCCCGCTTGTCACGCTCCCGCTTGGGAATGTGGGTTGCGTATATCATGTTCATCGTCCGCACTTGTGGGGGAAAATGTAATGCCCCGAGACCGTTGTGCCAGGTGTCTTCCAGTTATTCGCCGGCGTTGCCATGTCATTTTCTTGCGTGTTGCATTTCATCATGTCATCATATGCATTGCATCATCATGTTTTCAAAACTTGCATCCGTCCGGGTTCCCCAGTTCCGTTCGTCGTCCGTTCTGAGCCCAGACACACTTGCACGCGCCCGCGGCATGTCCGAAATATTATTTTATAAGTGGATGGAAAATGTTCTCGGAATGGGATGAGAGTTGGCGTGCGGTCTTGTTATAGTGTAGGTAGGCTGCCTGCCAAATTTCATCGCATTCAGAGTTCATTTGATAGCCCAACCATTAAACTATAGTGGCAGTATAGCCGGTCTAACGTCGGACGTTTTCGGTCTCCGGAAACCCTGCCGGGCTATATCTCTCCCCTCTTCTCTCAGCCCAACCCGCTCTCCACAATCCACCTAGGCCCATGCCTACCCTCCTTTGCATAGTGCTTCGACCCCTCGCGTGTGTCCGAAGCTGTCCCGAACCCGAATCGAGCAGTCGTCACCGTTGTGCCCGGATCATCCCCTAACATCTACAAAACGTCTCCGTTTTCTTATTTGATCTCCCTAGCCTATTCATCCTTGACCGTCCGATTAAGATCGAAGGGTCCAAATGCCCCTAAACTTAGCCTTTTTGCTATATATATATATATCAAACTCTAGCCTAACCCTAAAAATCCTCCCCCTTGTCCCATCGCGCCGCTGCCACCCACTCACCATTTTCCCCTCGGGATCCATCCCCACCAATCAACATGTAACCACTGATCCGCTCCTCTCGATCTCGTTCGGATCGAGGCCATCACCGCCTCCGCCCGAGAGCCTCACTCGTCCCCGTACGCCGTCCTCCTCGTGGCTGATCTGGAAGCCCGCAGCTACCCTGCGCCTCCCCTGGAGCCCCGCGCCCGAGGCCCTACCTTCTCGTCTACGCCGATCATAGCCAGCAGGGCCGCCTTCCTCTTCTCCTATCTTCCTCCTCTTGTTTTTTCTATTCTCTTCTCTCCCTCACGTGATCTCCCTCTCTCTCGGTACTTCATCGCTGCAGGAACAGCCGCCTCCTCCCAACCTGCCATGGCGCCCGAGACCTCCTTGCAGCACCTCCTCGCCGACCCGCCTCGATGCCGTGGATCCGAACGCCCAGCGCCGCTCGGCGTCGTCCGCCAAGATTCTGCGCCCCGCCGAGCTCCCTGCCGCGCCGGAGTCACGCCGTTTTCCCTTCCCCGCATCGCCGCCAAGTCCTCGTCGCCGGAGTCTTGCACGTCGTCGTACCTCTTGACCGTTCGCGCTGCTGCGTTTTCTTTTCGAGGGAGACGAGCGCCATGTTCTGAAGCCCACGTTCCTTCGTTGACCACGCACTCCCCTGCATCATCGCTTGGACCTCCTCTGCTCCGGCCCAGCGCGCCGCTAGAGCAGGCCAAGGCCCAGCTCCCTCTTCGCCCCAGCCACGCACAGGCCTCAAGGCCCAATGTGAGCAGCACCCTGGCTTTTCCTCTATTGGGCTAGCCGGATTCAGCCCGATATCTGTTTTTTTTTAGTTCTGTGATTTAGTTATTATTCCAGAGAAGACCTGTTTTGCAGATTAGCCCCTAAACTTCATGCATTTAATAACTTCTCAACCGTGCATCAGTTTAAAATAATTTATATATGAAACTTGCTTAAAATTATGTGTAGATTAATAATATGCCACTTTCTTGCCATGTTAAAATGTTTAAAATGATGTTTGCTTTAATTTGCTCCTATGCCATGTTAAAATGATTTAAATAATAACTAAATAACCGTAACTCAGAATTTAATAAACTTTATATGTAAATGGGGTAGAATTTTGCCTAGTTTAACATGGTGGCATCGCTTTGCATGTTTAACAACTCTAAAATTGTGTTTAGGGCAGAACAGTACCAAACCTTAAAATATGCATATGGGGTTTTACCGGAATTGTTGTCCTTTGTATCTGGCCTCATTTAAACTTGCCTAGATAGGTAGTTTTGTTGTGCTTCACCTCTGGCCATGCTAAACAACATTTAATTTTGTTGAGTACCTAAACGAGAGAGAACTAAATAAGTCACGTGGTGTTTCGTCAACATGCAACTCGTTGCATATTGAGCTCCACTTAATTTGTAGAATTGATTGTGCACTTTGCCATGCCATGCCTCATTAAACTGGACATGCATCATACTCGATTGTGCATCATGCCATGTTGAAGTGTTGGTTGTTTACTATGTTGTTTGCTTCTTTCTGGTGTTGCTTCTCCGGGTTGGTTCCGATAACGTCGTGTGTGTGAGGATCTGTTCGACTACGTCCGTTTATCTTCTTCATGGACTCGTTCTTCTTCCTTGCGGGATTTCAGGCAAGATGATCATACCCTCGAAATCACTTCTATCTTTGCTTGCTAGATGCTCGCTCTTTTGCTATGCCTATGCTACGATGCCTACCACTTGCTTGTCATGCCTCCCATACTGTTGAACCAAGCCTCTAACCCACCTTGTCCTAGCAAACCGTTGTTTGGCTATGTTACCGCTTTGCTCAATCCCTCTTATAGCGATGTTAGTTGCAGGTGAAGATTGAAGTTTGTTCCTTGTTGGAACATGGAGATGTTGTTCCTTGTTGGGACATGTTTACTTGTTGGGATATCACAATATCTCTTATTTAATTAATGCACCTATATACTTGGTAAAGGGTGGAAGGCTCGGCCTTATGCCTGGTGTTTTGTTCCACTCTTGCCGCCCTAGTTTCCGTCATATCGGTGTTATGTTTCTGGATTTTGCGTTCCTTACGCGGTTGGGTTATAATGGAACCCCTTGACAGTTCGCCTTGAATAAAACTCCTCCAGCATGGCCCAACATTGGTTTTACCATTCGCCACCTAGCCTTTTCTTTCCCTTGGGTTCTGCAGACTCAAGGGTCATCTTTATTTAAACCCCCGGGCCAGTGCTCCTCTGAGTGTTGGTCCAACCCAAAGCACCGTGCAGGGCCATCCCTTGGCAACTTGAGTTACGTTGGCTTCTGTACGCTTAGCTTATCCGGTGTGCCCTGAGAACGAGATATGTGCAGCTCCTATCGGGATTTGTCGGCACAGCGGGTGGTCTTGCTGGACTTGTTTTACCATTGTCGAAATGTCTTGTAACCGGGATTCCGAGTCTGATCGGGTCTTCCCGCTAGAAGGAATATCCTTCGTTGACCGTGAGAGCTTGTCATGCGCTAAGTTGGAACACCCCTGTAGGGATTTGAACTTTCGAAAGCCGTGCCCGCGGTTATGGGTAGATGGGAATTTGTTAACATCCGGTTGTAGAAAACCTGAAGTTGACCTTAATTAAAATGCATCAACCGCGTGCGTAACCGTGATTGTCTCTTTCCGGTGGAGTCCGGGAAGTGAACACGGTGTTGGAGTTATGTTTGACGTAGGTTGTTCTAGGATCACTTCTTGATCATAGTTGTTCGATCGTGCTTTGCCTTCTCTTCTCGCTCTCATTTGCGTATGTTAGCCACCATATATGCTAGTCGCTTGCTACAGCTCCACCTCATACCTTTTACCCTCCCTATAAGCTTAAATAGTCTTGATCACGAGGGTGCGAGATTGCTGAGTCCCCGTGGCTCACAGATACTTCCAAAACCAGTTTGCAGGTGCCGATGGTACCGAGCAGGTGACGCAACCAAGCTCAAGGAGGAGTTCGATGAAGATCTTGTCCTTTGTGTCATTTCATTCTAGTTGATCAGTAGTGGAGCCCAGTTGGGGTCGATCGGGGACCTTGTCGCATTTGGGGTTCTTCTTTTATTTTGTTTCCGTAGTCGGACCTTGAGTATATTTGGATGATGTAATGTTTTATTCATGTAATTTCGTGAAGTGGCGATTGTAAGCCAACTATGTATCTCTTTTCCCTTATTGTATTACATGGGTTGTGTGAAGATTACCTCACTTGCGACATTGCTTTCAATGCGGTTATGCCTCTAAGTCGTGCTTCGACACGTGGGAGATATAGCCGCATCGAGGGCGTTACAAGTTGGTAATCAGAGCCATCCCGACCTTAGGAGCCCCATTGCTTGATCATTATTAGCGGTCGAGTTTTGTCTAGAAAAATGTTTTGAGTCTTGTAGGAATTATAGAGTTTAGGAATTCTTTTTACTTCCCAGTCTCCTCATCGCTCTGGTAAGGCTTCCTGGCGTAGAGTTTTGACTCTTCTCTTCTCAAATTTCACTAAAAAATTTTAGGATCACGCGAGTATCTTGGAATCGTTCCGATGGTTTTGTGATGAGAACATTGTCTTGGTGCCTCCCGTCAGGGGTTTTGTGGAAGTGTCCCGAGGAGTTGAGCTCTGAGGTGTTGTCGTCATAAGTTTATCATTGCAGTTCTGGAATACCTGAGTTTAGTTTCGCTGACATCGAAAATCTCTTTTATGCAGTTCGTTGGTGAGATAACCTCGACGCCACCCAGTACTGGGGCGGGAGTTCGGGAGTATTCCCATAACTCGTATAACGGATGCTTTTCGAAGGTTGAGGTAGACGATTTCCGAAGGTTTCTTGGTTATGTGTTGAAGGATGGATACAGCTGGATGTAGGATTTGCTAGTTTTGGGTGAGATATTATGCTTCCCCTGTATCCCCAACACCTGATTGCATAACCGGAAAATTTCGGGAGTTTATAAGTGGGAATTCAAGTAGCTCTTAGGATATCTTTCCGACAGATGTATGATACGACATTGGGGTTCGACGTCTAGTGGTTCGCCTATTCACGGTTGGTTTTACAGTAGTCTCGTTGTGTCTTAAAGAGTCCTTGGCTATGTCGACTCAGGGACGCTTCGTATGTCATGTGCACTGCCTTGTACATGATGGTGATGTACGATCGAGCCCGTGTAGGCCCCACCACGAAAACTTCAGACGAAATCTCTATCATATGTTTGTTCCGGCTTATTTTGCAAGCCAATCCTTTGTTTTGTTTTGAGTTGTGGTATTCGAGTTGCTTCGGAGTCATATGTTGATTCCATACTTTTCCTAAACGGTGTTCTCATACTCCTATGTGAATGCAATCCTTCTCGATCATCGAGATGGTCATGTCAATTCTTTTTCAAACCGGCGTGTTTTCTCTTCAAGTGGATCTGATCATTTCAACATCGGCAAGATCAATTATCATTTCTTCTCAATGGTGTTTGTTTCATCCATCCCAAGTTGTCTTTGTTTTCCCACCCTCCCTCCCCTTGTTTCTTCAAGGACTCAGATTTCTTCTTCAATCATCCATTTTATTGATGGGAAGTCTCTCCATGGTTTCCGTTAATGTTCTTATCCGGTGATTCTCATGAAGATTCTAATGGAGCTTCAAGTTCATCATTCTTCATTCTTTTCCTTCTCCGGTGGTTTCAAGTCAAGCTTTGTTGATCATCCTTTCCTCATTTCAATGTTTTCTCATGCCAGTGCAATTCTTATTCATTCACTTCTCGCTATTTAATTGTTCTGGAGTGCTCAAGATATCTCGAAGATTCGTGTTTTCCTCTATGCATTCGTTCAAGATCTTTTGAGGTTGTTATCTCATTCAAGCCATTTAAATTCAACCAGTGCATTCTCTATTTTAAATCGTTCTACGGAGTTTCTTTTGAGTGGGCCCTAACCCACAGGTCTTTTCCCAGGATCTTACCTGACTCTTCTTATTTTCCCGGAGCTATCCTCAAATTTTCTTCTCGAAGTTTGACGTAAGAATGATTTATCATCAGTCAATTGCCTTTCTCCAAGATGTCTCAAATTCTTTTCATCGTTGTTTCAACATTTCTAATTTTTCATCCCGGAGTGTCTAAATAATTCTTGGTGGTATTTCTCATCGTCACTCTCAACATTTGAAGACTGAAGAAGAGTTTTTCCACCATATCTTGCTTCATTCTCTTCAAGATTCGTGGCTCTAGTTTGAGGCCATCCTCTCATAATTGTTTTTCGATCATCTAATTCTTTTCACCCATCCGGTGTAATTCATGAGTCTTTTCAGTTTGATTCTCCGAAGGCCATCATTTCAGGATTATCCATTCCCAGCCTTCAGTTATCGTTCTCCTAATCTTACCGGTGCATCATTCAATATTCTCTAATCAGTTCGTGATCCCTTCGTTCACTTGTATCTAAATTCTCTCAAGTATTTTTATTCATTCTCTAATTCCTTTTCGGTGATTTATCCCTTTACTTCGTTCTTTGTCAATGCTACCGGTGGTTCGTTCAAGATTTTTCTTCTTTCTTATCATATCAATGTATTCGTTGTTTCCTAAGTCTACCGGTGGTTCGTCGAAGACCTTCTTAAGTTTGCGCCATATCTATCTTCATCCTTTCCATGAGAATAAGTAGTGTGCCAAATCCATTGTTTATCATCAATTTAATTGATGAAGGATAAGCATAATGTAATTCTTATTCTTTTTTTTCATCGAGTAAATTTAATTCCTTATTCCGGAGGTTCATTAAAATTCTTGATCTCAATTATTCATCTTTTCTTTTACCAGAGTTCCAATCTTTCGCAATTACATCTCCACGGAGGTCCATCTAAATCATTGCAAGGCTTCACCTTGTGTTTTCAACTACCCTTTCTTTCCGTTTGATCATTCTTTTGTTTAACGAAGTTCTTCATGGAGGTTCTACATGATGGTTCATCAAGGATTTAATTCCTTCTCGAAGTGTTCATGGAGATTGTTTTCAGAGGAGCTCAAGCATTCTCATCTTGCATCCGGAGTGCAATTCTTTCTTCTGTGTCATTGGAGGTGGTATTATGTCATTATTGATAATTTGAGTGCATGCTCCGTGATTCACAAGTTATCAAGAATGAGGTATTTTAAATCCATCAACCTCTTCGTTGGAGCTATCTTGTGTCATGTTTCACCTAAAGCTTTCCCTTAGGATGGTTGCTATTTATGGTGCTTACCAATGATCCAAGTCATTCATTTATCCTCCCGGAGAAATAAGTTTCTCGTCTCCTTGTTCATATCAATCCAATTCTTTTCCCGTGAGTGGCAGGTTGTCACCTCATAATTTGAGATGTATCCCATAAGACCATATCAAGTTTACTCTTTTTGTTGTTGGTTTCCAACAACTCCGTGCGACCCTTCTCTTTAAGATGCTTTTCAAGCTCATCGGAGGTAGAAGATGTTGTTTTCTTCTCCGTCCTTTTGTTCTGTCGATGCAACTTCTATTCATTCGTTCTGGAGGCATGGTATGGTTGCTATATTCAACCATCATCTCGTTGTCAAAGATCATGTTCTTTTCGTGCTTATCCTTTTACCGGAGTGTTGTGTCTATCATTCCTCTTCTAACCGAACTCTCATCTAAGTGCGTTCATTTTGCCAAGCTCATATTCTTTACCTCCCATTTCCAACCGGAGTGCTGTCGTAATTGACCTTTATCGTTCCTCGTACATGTCGTTTCAACCGGAGTGCTTGCATGTACTTCTTCTCCTTTGCAACCCTTTTTCTTATGTCTTTCAACCTACAAGGTTCTAGTAATGTTCCTTGTTCCTCTTTTCTAACGGAGTGTTTTCAACTTTGTTCTTCTCCGTTGTTTTATTTCTTTCAATTTGTTCAACCTTTTCAAGGTTCTTTGGTTTAACTCGTTTGGCGAAGAAGCAACTTAGTTTTACCTATTCTCTTTCTTTTCCGTTGTCCCTCCGGTGCCATTCTAGATCTCGGGATGAGATCCTCTCGTAGTGGTGGAGTGTTGTAACACCCCGAGACCGTTGTGCCAGGTGTCTTCCATTTATTCGCCGGCATTACCATGTCATTTTCTTGCATGTTGCATTTCATCATGTCATCATATGCATTGCATCATCATGTTTTCAAAACTTGCATCCGTCCGGGTTCCCCAGTTCCGTCCGTCGTCCGTTCTGAGCCCAGACACACTTGCACGCGCCCGCGGCATGTCCGAAATATTATTTTATAAGTGGCTGGAAAATTGAAAGTGCAACTATCCCTAGGTGGTTTTGGTAATTCATAACAACATATAGCTCATTGAGCTAATACTATTCCAAGATAATTATTTCAGGAAAGCTCAATGATTGGCATGGCATGGATGTGAAAGTGGAACCCTCAAAATGCTAAGGAAAATGGATTGTCCCAAGCTCAAAAGCTCAAGACTCTTCATTTTATATTTTAGTGATCCAAGATCACACTGAGTCCATAGGAAAAGCCAATACTATTAAGGAGGGATGAGGTGTTGCTTAATGAGCCTCTTGCTTCATGTGCTTAGTGATATGCTCCAAAAACCCTCAGCTACTTTCCCATATCCACATATGACCTAAACTCTAAGCCAAACTCGGTCCTACCGATTCTTCCTATCCGGCGCCACCGAGTTTCACTTGTCATTAGCCACTGCCAAACCGTAGCAATTCGGTTCTACCGATAAGGATCTCGGTCCCACCGAGATGGGGTTGCAAACTCTCTGTTTCCCTTTCGTAACTTTTCGGTCCAACCGAAAGAGCAAATCGGTCCCACCGAGATTGCAATGTAAACTCAGTGTTTCCCCTTTGTAACTTTTCGGTCTCACCGAGTTCCACTCGGTCTCACCGAAAGAGAAAATCGGTCCCACCGAGTTTGCCTGACCAACTCTCTGGTTAGCTAATTACCAAATTCGGTCTCACCGAGTTTGTGTAATCGGTCTCACCGAGATTACGTTATGCCAAAATCCTAACCGAATCAGTCCTACCGAGTTGCATGTCAGTCCCATCGAAATTCCTAACGGTCACTAGGTTTACTATTTCGGTCAGACCGAGTTTTCTGATTCGGTCCCACCGAGATTGGTAAATTGTGTGTAGCGGTTGGATTTTGTGTGGAGGCTATATATACCCCTCCACCTCTTTCTCATTCAGTGGGAGAGCCATCAGAACACACACATCATTCCAACTCATTTGTTCTGAGAGAGAACCACCTACTCATGTGTTGAGATCAAGACATTCCATTCCTACCATATGAATCTTGATCTCTAGCCTTCCCAAGTTGCTTTCCATTCAAATCTTCTTTCCACCAAATCTAAATCCTATGAGAGAGAGTTCAGTGTTGGGGAGACTATCATTTGAAGCACAAGAGCAAGGAGTTCATTACCTACACACCATTTGTTACTTCTTGGAGAGTGGTGTCTCCTAGATTGGCTAGGTGTCACTTGGGAGCCTCCGACAAGATTGTGGAGTGAACCAAGGAGTTTATAAGGGCAAGGAGATCGCCTATTTCGTGAAGATCTACCGCTAGTGAGGCAAGTCCTTCGTGGGCGATGGCCATGGTGGGATAGACTAGGTTGCTTCTTCGTGGACCCTTTGTGGGTGGTTGCTTCTTCGTGGACCCTTCGTGGGTGGAGCCCTGTGTGGACTCGCGCAACCGTTGCCCTTGGGTGGAGCCCTGTGTGGACTCGCGCAACCGTTACCCTTCGTGGGTTGAAGTCTCCATCAATGTGGATGTAGGATAGCACCACCTATCCGAACCACGGGAAAAACATCCGTGTCTCCAATAGCGTTTGAATTCTCCAAACCCTTCCCTTTATATTCTTGCAAGTTGCATGCTTTACTTTCCGCTGCCCATAAACTCTTTGCATGCTTGCTTGAATTGTGTGCTGATCGCTTGACTTGTCCTAAAATAGCTAAAATCTGCCAAGAACTAAAACTGGGAAAAGGTTAAGTTTTTATTTGGTCAAGTAGTCTAATCGCCCCCCCCCCCTCTAGACATACTTTCGATCCTACAAGTGGTATCAGAGCTTTGGTCTCCATTTGCTTGATCTCCATAGCTTTTGGTGGTCATAGCCTTGGTTTCACAACCTAGGAGAGTATGGCGTCTAGCGAGGGAAATTATCACCGTAGAGGTCCTTACTTTGAAGGTACTAATTTTGCTAGTTGGAAGCATAAAATGAAAATGCATATTCTTGGACATAACTCCGCTGTTTGGGCTATTGTGTGTGTTGGTTTGCAAGGTGACTTCTTTGATGGGAGAGAACCAAACCGTGAAGCTACCGCGGATGAGTTGAAGATGTTGCAATACAATGCTCAAGCTTGTGATATTCTCTTCAACGGATTATGCCCAGAAGAATTCAACAAAATGAGCCACCTTGAGAATGCAAAGGAAATTTGGGACACTTTGATTGATATGCACGAAGGTACCGACTCCGTCAAGGAATCCAAGTTGGATGTGCTTCAAAGCCAACTTGAAAAGTTCAAGATGAAGGATGGTGAAGGTGTCGCTGAAATGTACTCTAGGCTTGCTCTCATCACAAATGAGATTGCCGGCTTAGGAAGTGAAGAGATGACCGATAGATTCATCATCAAGAAGATCCTAAGAGCCATGGATGGAAAATATGATACCGTGTGCACATTAATCCAAATGATGCCCAATTACAAAGATCTCAAGCCAACAGAAGTGATTGGAAGAATTGTTGCTCATGAGATGTCACTTAAGGATAAAGAGGAACTTCACAACAAGTCAAGTGGTGCCTATAAAGCCTCATGTGAAGCTCCTACATCATCAAGTGAGAAACAAGACTTCAATGAAGAATTGAGCTTAATGGTGAAGAACTTCAACAAGTTCTACAAGAGTAGAAGCAAAGATAGAAGCTCCAAGTCAAGGTCCTACAATGACAAAAGATCTTCTAGTCGAGAGAGAAACTGTTACAATTGTGGAAGACCCGGACACTGTTCCAACGAGTGTACGGCTCCCTACAAGAAAAGAGAAGATTCTCCAAAAAGAAGAAGCAAAGGATCACCACCAAGAGAGAGAAGGAGTACAGATGATCGTTATGAACGAAGATACTCACGGAGAAGCAAGGATTCGGAAAGGAAGGAAAAATCATCAAGGAGCTACACAAGACGAAGACATCAAGCTCATGTTGGTGAATGGGTATCCGGCTCCGACTCCGACATCCACTCCGAGAGAAGTTATCACTCCGACTCTGAAGATACTCAAGATGAAGGTGTTGCCGGTCTAGCACTTGTGTCAACCAACTCCTACGACATATTTGACTCACCAAATGAAGGAATTGGAAGATGCTTCATGGCCAAAGGTCCTAAGGTAACACACCCCGAGTATGTTTATTTCGATAGTGATGAAGATGACTTGTTAGGTGATGATTTGCTTGGTGACAACTCTAGTGATGAATACTATGATGAAAGACCAATTAATCATGCTAATCAAGATAAAACGAATGACAATGATAAGGAGAAGATTGAGGCTCTAACTAAAGAACTAAAAACTCTTAAGTTAGCTCATGACACTATCTTCGAAGATCATCGAGAACTTTTAAGAGCTCATGAGAAGCTACGCTTTGAAAAGCTCAATCTTGAGCAAGAGCATGAGTTCTTAAAGGCAATCAATGAAGATCTCCGCAAGAAAAGTTCTTCTTACATTGCCAAGCGTTTACTCTTATCCACTTACATGCCTCAAGTCAAATCTAACAAGAAAGATTCTTCCGCTAGTAGTAACAATGATCATGCTAAATCCAATATTGTTGCTTCTAGTAGTTCTCTTGATTCCACTAATGATTTTCTTAGCCAAGTTACACTTGAGCAAGAAAATAGCTTATTGAAGGGAATTATAGAGAAAGGAGTGTACAAAAGCCTTGCCGGGAGTAAGCAATTCGAGGAAATTGTGCGCAAGCAAGGAATGCACCAAAAGAATCAAGGTGTTGGTTTTGAACGAAAGTTCAATGCCAATGGAGTTGAATGGGAAGAAGATCAATACTCCAAGACAAAGTTTGTCCCTCAACAAGAGAAGTATACTTCTTTCAAGGGGACACAAGCTCAAAATGATCTTCCACCACAAGACTACGAGCAAAAAGGCAAGGACAAGCTTCAAGAGGAAATTGATGCATTTGAAGAAGCTCCTAAGACCTTAGTCAAGTGGATTCCCAAGACTACTTCAAGTTCAACTTCATCAAGTACGACTACAACTCCAAGGATTCCCATCAAGATGATATGGATCCAAAAGAAGAAGAACTAGAGAGTTCTTGAGGGTGACTCCGCCAACATACTTCACTCTTATCATTTTGGAAAGAACAAGTGCAATCAACTTCCACATCTTGCACTAGTTCAAGGAGTCACAAACCCTCTTGTTGGTAAGACAAGGGACAAGGTAACCTAAAAAGTTTTCATGGACATCATCTTTTGTGTGCATCACTCTATGTCTATGGATATCCTTGTTTGTTCCTTGTGGGACTAACCCATGTAGGTATTGAAAGTGCAATTCACTCAAACGGATAGCTCCAAGAGATCTACATCAACATTGAGCATCCACATCTTCAATGTCTACATGAAGTCATCATCGACAAAACCCAAGGTTAGTTCATCCCTCTTAGGGGGATATCACATCTAGGGGGAGCTTTACTCTAAGACTTGAGCTAACGCAACTCTAAAGATGTGAACACAACAATGCTTTATGTAAAAGTGGTAACCCCACTTGAGCTTAAACGATGAGTATGACCTACGATCAAGTGTTCTCACTTGACTCCTAAGTCAATATACTCATATATAGATGACCTAGTCATCGCAAATTGCTTGATAGATGCTAGAATTTGTTGTGCATGTCTTGCCACATATTTCATTTGCCATCTTATTGTGTGAGCATGCTGGTTGCATATTTTACTCATTCGAGGACATCCACTTGTTTCTTTGATTGTTCGGCTTTATTGCCAAGTGGATCGACAAGAATGCCTAAGAACCTCCTCTAGCTATCTATGCTTTTCTCGTCTCAAACTCTATTCATGCTGCATCACAAAATTTGATCAAGTCAGATTCGAACCGCTCTGTGTGAGGAGCGCTCGGAGTCCCCGATTCGTCATAGACTTAAACTTCCAAAACCTCTTTATGATTCTCGGTTTGACCGATACTCCACTTTCGGTCCTACCGAGATCATTAAGTTGATCTAAGTTTTCAATCTCGGTGCAACCGATTTGAACCTTTCGGTCTCACCGAGTTTCAGTAACTGCACGCAGTTATGAATCTCGGTGCCACCAAGTTGTTCCACTCGGTCACACCGACAGGGTCGGGCTATATATAGTCACGGGCAGAATTTTGGAAATTTCTCTGAAACCTCTTCGCCCGCGCGATAGCCTACTCTATCCTCGAGGTCTCCGGATCATCTCCTCGCCACCAGCAGCCTCCCGTCGCTGGTCTCCGCCGCCGTCAACGGATTTCTGCCCCGCCGTTGCCGCCGTAGCAAGTCCACGCCAAACTAGGGTATGGACTTGATCGTTGTGCTATTCCTCAATCTGATTCCTAGCACATTGTGATCATCATGATTCTTGCCATGATTGAAACACTTCTATCCAGTCAAAACGCTCGTAGATTAGGTTTAATTCGAAATTTTAGGGTTAGGTTTCCGCCGAAACCATCTCGGACCCACCGAGTTGAAAAACTCGGTCCCACCGATCTGGCTTTTGCCATTGCACAAGTGAAACTCGGTCTGACCGAGAATAACTTATCGGTACGACCGATTTTTGAATTCAGTGAAACCCTAGCAGTCTCGGTGCCACCGAACTGTGACTCGGTCCTACCGAGTTCACTAGTTTAGGTTCCAAAACTGCTTCGGTATCACCGAGTTTGAAAATCGGTAGATCCGAGATAATTTCAGTGGGAAACTAAAACTAAGTTTTTGGATCATTCTTTTTGCAAAAATCTCTGCTTTTTGTGATGCTCATCCAATCTATCTCTTCTATAATATATTCACAGGGTCAGCAGTCAGTTTACAGCATGTCAGACCAGAGTGATAGCCAGAATCTGTCAGAGCAGCAAGTGGTCATGAGTGAAGGCACTAGTCCCTCCAGTTCATCTGATGAAGGCAGCAGGAGCACTCCTAGCAATTTTCCAAAGGCTGCCACGAGACAAAGGAAGAAGAAAACTTCAGACTCAGAAGATGAGGACTATGTGGCAGAGGAAGAGGCCACCTCCAAGAGAGTTGAGCCAGCTCAAGGCTCAAAGCCAGGACTGAAAGTCAAGAGGCCAGCAGGCAGGCAGCCAATGTCAAAGGCTAGAGCTTCAACTGAGAAGCCTGCACCTGCTCCCATTGAGCCCATTGCTGCTGAGAGCAAGAAAAGGAAAGAGAGGGTAAAGAAGACTGTAGCCAAAGTGCTTGGGAGAGCCTCCATCATGGTAGAAGAGGAGGAGGAAGAAGAGGCAGCTGCACCAGCGCCCAAAGCAGCCAAACTTATGGGAGATGCCATAAGGTCAGGGGGAGCTGCATCCAAGCCCAAGGAAGCACCTAAAGCTGCATCTAAGCCAAAGCCCAAGAGGAACACATGGAGCATTCCTGCAGCTGAGAAGAACAAGGCCCCAGTGCCTGAGACTGTTGCTGAGGATGAGGAAGAGAATGTCCTTCGGAAGCTCAAGCCTAAGATCCCAGACCACAACGATGCTCATCCTGTGGCTGAGGATATGAAGCTCAGGAGAGACTCAGGGCTCAGGAAGTGGAGAGAAGCAGACCCATATGCTTCAAGGAGAAGGACTGCCATGGACTACAGGTTTCACACCAAGGAGCAGCAGGATTTCTATGAGACGGTGCTGCTAGATAAGAAGCCCATTGTCTGTGATATGCGATGGGTTGACTGGACATATATCAAGGAGAATGAGGAGCACTATCCTAGAGTATTTGACAGCTTTAGTGCTTGTGGAGTAGTTGACTTTGTTGGGCAGAAGCTCACAAAGTGGAATGAGGAACTTATCATGCAGTTCTACTCCACGACACACTTTTATCCAGATGGGAGGATCACATGGATGTCTGAGGGTACAAAGTACCAATCTACAGTGGCTGAGTGGGCACAGATCATTAATGCCCCAGAAGAGCAAGATGAGGACTTGGATATCTATGCCAAGAAGAAAATGGATCATAACTCAATGTCCAACATGTACAAGGAGATCCCCAATGAAGCACTTGACACATTCAAGTTTGGCTCAGTGCATTATCTGCTATCAGGATTGCCTACGATCAACTGGATCCTTAGGCACACTCTACTGCCCAAATCTAGAGATCACAAGATGATCAGAGGTCACGCGATCAATTTGCTACATGTGTTTGATGTGCCTCAGAAATTCAAGGTCATGAGTCTCATTGTGGAAACCGTTAAGAGGACAGCTACAGATCAGAAGAGGAGATGTGGATATGCCCCTCAGATTCAGGAGCTCATCAACTCCAAGATGGGCACGGGCGTATATTTGTTGGATAAGGAACACCTGCCCATCCGTCCAGATTTCGAGGACAATGAAGTTGTCATGACTGAGAACGAGCCATCATCTGCACAAGCATACGCAAAGAAGGAGAAGGCGAAGAAGGAAAAAGCTGCCAGGATGCCTACTCAAGAGGAGGCATCTGACTATTTCTTGAAGACCAAGCAAGAGCAGCTCAGTTACTTGATTGCATCCATGCTGAGAATTGAGCAAAGTTTGGCAAACCTCACTAAAAATCAGCAGAGCCTAGAGAGGATCATGGAACAGAAGTTCTATGACTTGGACGTCAAGGTAACAGAAGTACAGTCTGCAGTGGAGCAGCTCGAGGAGGACATGAATGAGAGGAGAGGCAGGACCACGACTCATGCTTTTTCTAGAGTGCCACGAGGCCTGAGGTCGTCTGCCGTGCCAGTTGCTGACACTAGAGCCACCACTTCAGCACCAGCTACAGCCTCAGCTCCAGCATCTACTTCAGCTCCAACTCCTGCGACTACTTCAACATCTACAGAAGCCTTTGTCCTTGGAGTGATCCGGACTCCACCACCACCTGAAGATCAAGCCTGAGCGTCGATTTAGCACTATGCATTTTCTAGGAACTTTTTGGTAACTTGTTGCCAAAGGGGGAGAAGATGTATAGATCATAGGCTTCGAGAGAGAGAGTGTTGCTTTTCTCTCTTGCTTTATTTGGTGGTGTTTCGAACCTTTTCTGCTTTTGAGTGCTTGATACTACGTCCTTATGCTTGTGAGACATCGATGATCATGTGTTTGATCATAAGCTACACTTAATGTTTGCTTAATGCTTGCTTAAATATTACCATTCTATCTATCGTTTGTGATCATTCACTATTCTTGGTGATGAGTGCATGCATTTCAATCTCATCATTTTGAGCGCTCCACCAAGATGTATGTGACATGGAAGAGTAACCCATGACTCTAACTCTTTGTGCATTTGCAGTCCAAAGCAAATTTTAAATATGCACAAATTTAGGGGGAGCTCTTACTTATCACATACTTCTCAAAGTGACGATATATTTCATGCTTATTATCTTTTGTCGAAGCTTTGATCTATATGTTGTCATCAATTACCAAAAAGGGGGAGATTGAAAGTGCAACTATCCCTAGGTGGTTTTGGTAATTCATAACAACATATAGCTCATTGAGCTAATACTATTCCAAGATAATTATTTCAGGAAAGCTCAATGATTGGCATGGCATGGATGTGGAAGTGGAACCCTCAAAATGCTAAGGAAAATGGATTGGCCCAAGCTCAAAAGCTCAAGACTCTTCATTTTATATTTTAGTGATCCAAGATCACATTGAGTCCATAGGAAAAGCCAATACTATTAAGGAGGGATGAGGTGTTGCTTAATGAGCCTCTTGCTTCATGTGCTTAGTGATATGCTCCAAAAACCCTCAACTACTTTCCCATATCCACATATGACCTAAACTCTAAGCCAAACTCGGTCCTACCGATTCTTCCTATCCGGCGCCACCGAGTTTCACTTGTCATTAGCCACTGCCAAACCCTAGCAATTCGGTTCTACCGATAAGGATCTCGGTCCCACCGAGATGGGGTTGCAAACTCTCTGTTTCCCTTTCGTAACTTTTCGGTCCCACCGAAAGAGCGAATCGGTCCCACCGAGATTGCAATGTAAACTCAGTGTTTCCCCTTTGTAACTTTTCGGTCTCACCGAGTTCCACTCGGTCTCACCGAAAGAGCAAATCGGTCCCACCGAGTTTGCCTGACCAACTCTCTGGTTAGCTAATTACCAAATTCGGTCTCACTGAGTTTGTGTAATCGGTCTCACCGAGATTACGTTATGCCCAAACCTTAACCGAATCGGTCCTACCAAGTTGCATGTCAGTCCCACCGAAATTCCTAACGGTCACTAGGTTTACTATTTCGGTCAGACCGAGTTTTCTGATTCGGTCCCACCGAGATTGGTAAATTGTGTGTAACGGTTGGATTTTGTGTGGAGGCTATATATACCCCTCCACCTCTTTCTCATTCAGTGGGAGAGCCATCAGAACACACACATCATTCCAACTCATTTGTTCTGAGAGAGAACCACCTACTCATGTGTTGAGATAAAGACATTCCATTCCTACCATATGAATCTTGATCTCTAGCCTTCCCAAGTTGCTTTCCACTCAAATCTTCTTTCCACCAAATCTAAATCCTATGAGAGAGAGTTGAGTGTTGGGGAGACTATCATTTGAAGCACAAGAGCAAGGAGTTCATTACCTACACACCATTTGTTACTTCTTGGAGAGTGGTGTCTCCTAGATTGGATAGGTGTCACTTGGGAGCCTCCGACAAGATTGTGGAGTGAACCAAGGAGTTTGTAAGGGCAAGGAGATCGCCTACTTCGTGAAGATCTACCGCTAGTGAGGCAAGTCCTTCGTGGGCGATGGCCACGGTGGGATAGACAAGGTTGCTTCTTCGTGGACCCTTTGTGGGTGGTTGCTTCTTCGTGGACCCTTCGTGGGTGGAGCCTTGTGTGGACTCGTGCAACCGTTGCCCTTGGGTGGAGCCCTGTGTGGACTCACGCAACCGTTACCCTTCGTGGGTTGAAGTCTCCATCAACGTGGATGTAGGATGGCACCACCTATCCGAACCACGGGAAAAACATCCGTGTCTCCAATAGCGTTTGAATTCTCCAAACCCTTCCCTTTATATTCTTGCAAGTTGCATGCTTTACTTTCCGCTGCCCATAAACTCTTTGCATGCTTGCTTGAATTGTGTGATGATTGCTTGACTTGTCCTAAAATAGATAAAATCTGCCAAGAACTAAAACTGGGAAAAGGTTAAGTTTTTATTTGGTCAAGTAGTCTAATCACCCCCCCTCTAGACATACTTTCGATCCTACAAAAATGTTCTCGGAATGGGATGAGAGTTGGCGTGCGGTCTTGTTATAGTGTAGGTAGGCTGCCTGCCAAATTTCATCGCATTCAGAGTTCGGTTGATAGCCCAACCATTAAACTATAGCGGCAGTATAGCCGGTCTAACGTCGGACGTTTTTGGTCTCTGGAAACCCTACCGGGCTGTATCTCTCCCCTCTTCTCTCAGCCCAACCCGCTCTCCACAATCCACCTAGGCCCATGCCTACCCTCCTTTGCACAGTGCTTCGACCCCTCGCGTGTGTCCGAAGCTGTCCCGAACCCGAATCGAGCAGTCGTCACCATTGTGCCCGGATCATCCCCTAACATCTACAAAACGTCTCCATTTTCTTATTTGATCTCCCTAGCCTATTCATCCGTGACCGTCCGATTAAGATCGGAGGGTCCAAATGCCCCTAAACTTAGCCTTTTTGCTATATATATATATCAAACTCTAGCCTAACCCTAAAAATCCTCCCCCTTGTCCCATCGCGCTGCCGCCACCCACTCACCATTTTCCCCTCGGGATCCATCCCCACCAACCAAAATCTAACCACTGATCCGCTCCTCTCGATCTCGTTCGGATCGAGGCCATCACCGCCTCCGCCCGAGAGCCTCGCTCGTCCCCGTACGCCGTCCTCCTCGTGGCCGATCTGGAAGCCCGCAGATACCCTGCGCCTCCCCTGGAGCCCCGCACCCGAGGCCCTACCTTCTCGTCTGCGCCGATCATAGCCAGCAGGGCCGCCTTCCTCTTCTCCTATCTTCCTCCTCTTGTTTTTTCTATTCTCTTCTCTCCCTCACGCGATCTCCCTCTCGCTCGGTACTTCATCGCTGCAGGAACAGCCGCCTCCTCCCGACCTGCCATGGCGCCCGAGACCTCCTTGCAGCACCTCCTCGCCGACCCGCCTCGATGACGACGGACGGAACTGGGGAACCCGGACGGATGCAAGTTTTGAAAACATGATGATGCAATGCATATGATGACATGATGAAATGCAACACGCAAGAAAATGACATGGCAACGCCGGCGAATAACTGGAAGACACCTGGCACAACGGTCTCGGGACATTACATTTTCCCCCACAAGTGCGGACGGTGAACATGATATACGCAACCCACATTGCCAAGCGGGAGCGGAAGCGTGCGCTGCGGGACGTATACGCGATGGAGCCAGTTGCCCCAAAGTTCAACCCATGGTCCTCCTGCCCGATCACCTTTGATCGAAGGGACCATCCCACTAGCATCCGTCATGGCGGCTTCACCGCATTGGTTCTCGACCCAATCATCAACGGATTTCACCTCACAAGAGTCCTCATGGACGGCGACAGTAGCCTGAACCTGCTTTATCAGGACACAGTGCGGAAAATGGGCATAGATCCCTCAAGGATCAAACCCACAAGAACAACCTTTAAAGGCGTCATACCAGGTGTAGAAGCCAACTGTACAGGCTCAGTATCACTTGACGTGGTCTTCGGATCCCCGGATAATTTCTGAAGCGAAGAGTTAATCTTCGATATAGTCCCGTTTCGTAGTGGCTATCACGCCCTGCTCGGACGAACCGCATTCGCAAAATTCAATGCGGTGCCGCACTACACATATCTCAAACTCAAGATGCCAGGCCCTCGAGGAGTAATCACGATCAACGGAAACACCGAACGCTCCCTCCGTACGGAGGAGCATACTGCGGCTCTCATAGCGGAGGTACAAAGTAGCCTTCTTCGGCAATTCCCCAGTCCGGCCATTAAAAATGCCAGACACTACCAAGCGCGCCCGGAGTAACCTACAGCAGGACCGCCTGGCACACTTTGAGCAAGCGTAGCAATGCGGCCCCAACCCCAGCTTTCGCGACCTAGCGAAACCAGTACCTCGCGTACATAACTACACCCTCAAAATACCATGGGCACAAGGGAAGGGGCACAATAACGGCACGCCCAAAATACGGCTTAAAACATACCAGGGGCTGCCGGATTCTTTTTCTTTTCTTACTTTCAGGATTCCATACTTCGGACGACCTGTTCGGCAATTCGACTGCCGCACAAACGATGCAAGATCCAGGGAGGCAGACAAGCCATGCCGCATTATGGAATCCCCAGGTGGTCTCTTTCCGGCGGAGTCCGGGAAGTGAACACGGTGTTGGAGTTATGTTTAACGTAGGTTGTTCTAGGATCACTTCTTGATCATAGTTGTTCGGTCGTGCTTTGCCTTCTCTTCTCACTCTCATTTGCGTATGTTAGCCACCATATATGCTAGTCGCTTGCTGCAGCTCCACCTCATACCTTTTACCCTCCCTATAAGCTTAAATAGTCTTGATCACGAGGGTGTGAGATTGCTGAGTCCCCGTGGCTCACAGATACTTCCAAAACTAGTTTGCAGGTGCCGATGTTACCGAGCAGGTGACGCAACCAAGCTCAAGGAGGAGCTCGATGAAGATCTTGTCCTTTGTGTCATTTTGTTCTAGTTGATCAGTAGTGGAGCCCAGTTGGGGTCGATCGGGGACCTTGTCGCATTTGGGGTTCTTCTTTTATTTTATTTCTGTAGTCGGACCTTGAGTGTATTTGGATGATGTAATGTTTTATCCATGTAATTGCGTGAAGTGGCGATTGTCAGCCAACTATGTATCTCTTTTCCCTTATTGTATTACATGGGTTGTGTGAAGATTACCTCACTTGCGACATTGCTTTCAATGCGGCTATGCCTCTAAGTCGTGCTTCGACACGTGTGAGATATAGCCGCATCGAGGGCGTTACAGAAAACCCTTCTGTCCATTGTTGTTCGGCGGCTTGGGCTCCTCGTCGTCGCTGTGCAACCCCTTGTCTCTGTTTTCGGATCTTAATTTGCCTGCCTGCTTGAACACCCAACAATCCCTGTTAGTGTGATTAGCTGGCTTTTCGGGGGTGCCATGTATCTGGCACAAGCGATCGAGTATTCGGTCCAAACTGGACGGGCCCTGAGTATTCTTTTTGAATGGCTTTTTCCGCTGACCGGATTTGTAGCCTCTGAATCCGGCATTGACTGTCGTGTCTTCATTGCTGTCGCTGTTAACGCGGCGTTTTTGTTTGTTCCGACGTGTCCTGCCACTTTTGTCCTTGGTATCCGAATTACCAGGGTTCTTTGATAAGTTGTTGCTGCGAGCTAGCCAGCTGTCTTCTCCCGCGCAAAAGCGGGCCATGAGTGTCGTGAGGGCTGCCATGGATTTCGGCTTTTCCTGTCCCAGGTGTCGGGCAAGCCACTCGTCGCGGATGTTATGCTTGAAGGCTGCTAGGGCCTCTGCGTCCGGACAGTCGACTATCTGGTTTTTCTTTGTTAGGAACCGTGTCCAGAATTGTCTGGCTGATTCTTCTGGCTGCTGAATTATGTGGCTTAAGTCGTCACCATCCAGCGGCCGCACGTAAGTGCCCTGGAAGTTATCGAGGAATGCGGCTTCCAGGTCTTCCCAAGAACCGATTGAGTCTGCTGGCAAGCTGTTAAGCCAATGTCGGGCTGGTCCTTTAAGTTTGAGCGGGAGGTACTTGATGGCGTGTAGATCATTGTCGCGTGCCATGTGGATGTGAAGGAGATAGTCCTCAATCCATACCGCCGGGTCTGTGGTGCCATCGTATGATTCGATGTTTACGGGTTTGAAGCCCTCTGGGATTTTATGATCCATTACTTCATTCGTGAAGCATAGCGGGTGTGCGGCGCCTCTGTACTGGGCTATATCACGACGCAACTCGGAAGAGCTATGTCTGTTGTGTTTGGCCCGGCCGGATTTGTTGTATCCAAAGTGAAGATCATTGTCACATGCCGTAGGGCGCCTGCGCGATCCGTAGATCAATCTTGTCTGTCTTGCCTTATCCTCCAGTATGTCTCGCAGGTTGGGCGCATTTTCCCGTGCCTTAGTTGTGCGGCGTCGGGGCATGGCTTGGGTGGAGGGCTGAGAGGCCTCTCTGTCGCGGCCACGGGGTGGCCGGTCTGCCATGTCATGCGCTGGTGATGTAGGTGCTTCCTCCTTTGATCGGGTAACTCTTGGAGGGGCGTTCGAGTTCATACTCTTCGGCCGCAAGGACTTCAGTCCATCTGTCAGCTAGCAAATCTTGGGCAGCTCTAAGCTGTTGCTGCTTTTTCTTGAGGCTGCTTGTCATGGCTAAAAGCCTGCGTTTAAAACGCTCTTGTTCGGCAGGGTCTGATGGTATGACGAATTCGTCGTCATCGAGGCTTGCCTCGTCTTCGGAGGGAGGCGTATAGTTATCGTCCTCGACCTCTCGGTCTGTCGCTTTCTCATGAGGGCTGGCTTCTCCATCTTCCTGTGCCGAATCTTGCTGAGGTGGGTGTTCTTCGATGCTGTCCAGGGTAGTATTATCTCCCGTGCTGGAATCACCGTTTTTGCTTTGGCGGGATTTAGAGCGGCGCCGCTGACACCGGCGCTTTGGCTGTTTCTTGGGGGCGTCGTCCCCCATTGTTCCATCACCATCTCCGTCTTTTGGAGTATCCACCATGTATATGTCATTTGACGAGGTGTCCTTCCAGCGCCCTACAGGTGCTGGTTCCTGTTCGTCTGCTATATCATCATCCATGCCGTCGATGTCTTCGGAGCCGAAGTCAAGTATGTCGGTTAAATCGTCGACAGTGGCTACAAAGTGGGTGGTGGGTGGGTTTTGAATTTCCTCACTGTCTGTATCCCACCCTTGCTGACCGTAGACCGGCCAGGGCTCTCCTGATAAAGAGAGAGACTTAAGAGAATTCAGGATGTCGCCAAAAGGCGAATGCTGAAAGATGTCCGCTGTGGTGAACTCCATTACCGGCGCTCAATCGGATTCGATTGGCAGGGGCGCGGGGGGCTCGGAGTTCAGAGAGGAATTCGGCTCCTCGGAGTCACGGGCCATGCGGAGTGCGGGGCTGGAGTTCAGCTCGATCGCCTCTGAGATCGCAGCCCCTGAGGCAGCGTCCAACCGCTGATCCTCAATCGGCGCAGTAGGTTCCGAATCAATGGTCGAAACCGATGCGTGTGCGGCCTCCAAGGTGCTGTTCGGCGGCAGAGCTATATCATGCCCATCGAGACAGTGCGGCACGCTTGGCTGTGGCTCGAATCCATCAAAGATCAAGTCTCCGCGGATGTCAGCCGTGTAGTTTAGGCTTCCAAACCTGATCTGATGGCCAGGGGCGTAGCTTTCGATCTGCTCAAGGTGGCCAAGCTAATTGGCCCGGAGTGTGAAGCCGCCGAAGACGAAGATCTGTCCGGGGAGAAAAGTCTCACCCTGGACCGCATCGTTGTTGAAGATCGAAGGAGCCATCGGGCCTAAAGGCGACGACACAGAGGAACTCTCAATGAAAGCACCAATGTCGGTGTCAAAACCGGCGGATCTCGGGTAGGGGGTCCCGAACTGTGTGTCTAGGCCGGATGGTAACAGGAGACAGGGGACACTTTGTTTTACCTAGGTTCGGACCCTCTCGATGGAGGTAAAACCCTACTCTTGCTTGATTAATATTGATGATATGGGTAGTACAAGAGTAGATCTACCACGAGATCAAGGAGGCTAAACCCTAGAAGCTAGCCTACGGTATGATTGTTGTGTACGGAGTTGATTCTGTCCTACGGACTACAACCCTCCGGTTTATATAGACACCGGATAGGGTTAGGGTTACACAGAGTCGGTTACAATGGTAGGAGATCTTTGAATATCGCATCGCCAAGCTTGCCTTCCACACCAAGGAAAGTCCCATCCGGACACGGGACGAAGTCTTCAATCTTGCATCTTCATAGTCCTGGAGTCCGGCTGAAGGTATTGTCCGGCTACCCGAACACCCCCTAATCTAGGACTCCCTCACCCTCCTCGTATCTCTTCTGGCCCTCCCACGAAGCTTCAGGGGCTCTTTTGTTCCAAAATAATCGTCAAAAAGTTTCAGCTCATTTGGAGAACTTTCATTTCTGCACGAAAAACAACACCACAGTAGTTCTATTGAAAACAACGTTAGTCCAGGTTAGTTCCATCCAAATCATGCCAAAACCATATAAAATTGTTTTAAACATGGCATGAATACTTCATAAATTATAGATACGTTGGAGACATTTCAATGGTCTCTCTGAAACAATCCTGCAACCAAATACAAGAAATCTCTTGTGTCCCCAACACACCCAATACAATAGAAAATTGTATATGTGCACTAATTCGGCGAAGAGGTGGTGATACAAGTGTAGTACGGATAGTAGATATAGGTTTTTGTAAAACGGAGCACAAACAGTATTGCAATGCTTGAAAACAAGGCCTGGGGTTCATACTTTCGCTATTGAAATCTCTCTACAATGCTAACATAATTGAATCATATGGAAATCCCTCAGCGTGAGACAAAGAGTCACTCAAAAGTTCTTATCTAGCGGAGAACATAAGAAGAAATTGTTTGTAGGATACGAAACCACCTCAAAGGTATCCTTTCCAATCAATCTATTGAGCTACTCCTATACGTGTCACAAACAGCCCAAGAGTTCATACTAAAATAAAACCATATGATACACATCAACCATGCTAATGTCACCTAGATACTCCAATGTCACCACAAGTATCCGTGAGTTGATCACACAATATGCATCAAACAACTTCAACATAATATTCAATCCAACACAAAGAACTTCAAAGAGTGCCCCAAGATTTCTATCGAAGAAAGTAGGACGAAAATGTCCACCAACCCCTATGCATAGATTAACCCAATGTTACCTCGGGAATCTGTGAGTTGAGTGCCAAAACATACATCAAGTGAATCAATATAATACCCCATTGTCACCACAGGTATTTATATGCAAGACATACATCAAGTGTACTCAAATCCAACAAGTATTCTATGTGATAATAGTGAAACCTCGAAGGTAATAACTCAATTCATCGCAACAAGATAGAGAGGGGAAAAACCATATGATCCAACTATATTAACAAAGCTCGTGGTACATCAGGATCGTGCCAAATTAAGAACACGAGAGAGCGAGAGAGAGATCAAACACATAGCTACTAGTACAAACCCTCAGCCCCGAGGGTGGACTACTCCCTCCTCATCATGGTGCCCGCCGGGATGATGAAGATGACCAGAACGGGCTCCCAATTGAGTTTTCACTGATACCGAGGCTTGCGGTAGCAGAACTTCTCATCTAGGGTTATTTTTGGAGGTTTATGTATTTATAGGATTTTTTGGCATCCGTCTCACACTGAGATGGACTTCGGAGGTCCCACTACCCACCAGCGCGTGCCAGAGGGGGGGGTGGTGCTCCCTGGTGCCTAGTGGCCACCTCCTTCCCCTTCTGTTCCTCCTATGAAGCTTCTAGTGCCTCTTTTGTTCAAAAAATGTCAAGAAGTTTTGCTGCATTTGGAGAACTTCGATTTCTACGCAAAAAACAACACCATGGTAGTTCTGCTGAAAACAGCGTCAGTCCGGGTTAGTTCCATTGAAATAATACCAAAACCATATAGAATTGTTGTAAACATGGCATGAATACTTCATTAATTATAGATACGTTGGAGAAGTATCCATGAACCTTGGGCCTATAAGAGCACTACTCACGTTTGAAGCACAAGTTCCATGTTAAATGCCAGATGTGAAAGATAAATTCAATTTATCCACTAGTAGGGATATGATAGGTCATGCATTTCACTACACTCCACTACTTATGTGCCTACATGTAAACTAGATACTAGTTGAGCTTGTGTCTATTTGCAAGATCGTCAACCCAAGTTACGCATGTCCTTGATATTTAATTCATGCCTTAACTTAAGGAATCTTGATTCATCAAGTGGCTTCGTGAATATCTCGTCAAGTTGCTTCTCTATGCCAAAATGGAATATTTTGATATCTTATTGTGTCACATGATCCCGAAGAAAAGGATGACAAATATCAATACGCTTGGCTCAGCTACGTTGCACGGGATTGTCAGCGATCTTGATTGCACTTTCATTATCACATAAAAGAGGCATTTTGTCATATTTGACATCATAATCCATTTAAAATTGCCTCATCCATAATAATTGTGCACAACAAATTGCGGCGGCAGTGTACTCAGCTTTGGCGGTTGAGAGAGATACAAAGTTTTGCTTCTTGGATGTGCAACTCACCAATAATATCCCTAGGAATTTTTTTGAGAACTGATGATAGTGGGAAAGGCTCCCACTGACTTTATATTAGATAGTTAGCATGTCAGACAGTCCAGTCCATATATAATTACATGAGGAGTGAGAAGGGATGGGGTGAGTATGAACCAAACAAAAGTAGTAAAATTACAAGGAGGCTTCCAAAGATAGAATGAAGGGTCCAAGCTCCTGTTTGGACCTACGGACCAGCATAGCAAAGTCCTTCTTGAACCTTGCCTTCCATGAGTACACCGACGGCTGAATCCCAGGGAAGTGTTTATCGTTCCCTTCCTCCCAAATCCCCCATGCGGCCACCATAAACACTTCAATGAACATAGGTTGATCCCACGCCGCCCTGTCAACATGCATCAGGCGCAACCTGCAATCATAGGTTGGCCAAATCGATCCCCAACAAGGCCCAGCAATGTCGACTCAAAGGGAGTTGAAGAAGAGGTGCGCAACATCCTCTTCCGGTGGGTTCTGGCACAACAAGCAGGAATAGTCATCATTTTGAATTTTGTAGTGCCTCCTCCGCGGCATATTCCTGGTGTTAAGGCGATCAACAATAAGAGCCACAGGAACACTTTCCATTGCATTGTACATTTTGATTTCCATATCCAGCAAAAGGCCTCATCCACCTACATCTGACTAAAGCAATGTTCATAATATTTAGGTACCTTAAATCCCTTTCCACCCCATAGATAGATCCAGGAGTCCTTGCCAATATCGAGGGAAACATCAAAAGTTGCTTGTTGCAACTCTCTCACCTCTTAACGCACCTCCAATGAGAGCAACAGGTGAAACACCTCACCGAGTCTATCAGCGGATAGCAACTGCCTAACAGGCACGCCAGGCTCCCTAGCAAACGAAAATGCTCGGCGAATCTTTCATGTAGTTGGCCACTCATCTAGTCATCTTTCTAGAATAGGGTCATGTCTCCAGCGATCACCTTGATTTCAGTCACACCTCTATAGATGTCAGACAATTGCACGAGGTCTTGATACATGTCAGTGTCAAAAGCGGCGGATCTTGGGTAGGGGGTCCCGAACTGTGCGTCTAAGGCGGATGGTAATAGGAGGCAGGGGACACGATGTTTTACCCAGTTTCGGGCCCTCTTGATGGAGGTAAAACCCTACGTCCTGCTTGATTTATTCTTGATGATATAGGTATTACAAGAGTTGATCTACCACAAGATCGGAGAGGCTAAACCCTAGAAGCTAGCCTATGGTATGATTGTATGTTGTCCTATGGACTAAAACCCTCCGGTTTATATAGACACCGGAGAGGGTTAGGGTTACACAAGGTCGGTTACAAAGGAGGAGATATCCATATCCGTACTGCCTAGTTTGCCTTCCACGCCAAGTAGAGTCCCATCCGGACACGAGACAAAGTCTTCAATCTCGTATCTTCATAGTCCAACAATCCGGCCAAAGGATATAGTCCGGCTGTCCGGAGATCCCCTAATCCAGGACTCCCTCAGTAGCCCCTGAACCACGCTTCAATGACGATGAGTCTGGCGCGCAGTGTTGTTTTTGGCATTGCAAGGCGGGTTCCTCCTCCGAACACATCACAGAAGAGTTTGAATACCAGGATAGTGTCCGACCCTGCAAAATGAATTCCACATACCACCGTAGAGAGAATAATATTTCCACAAATCTTAATCTGCTGACACGCTTTGGCAACATGACATCAGGCCATGGCTCGGTGATTCATTCGAACCGTTTTTCTTCAACCAGCTCCGCACATAACGCGAGGCGGTTTCTTGACACGTCTTGTCAAAGCAGAGATCATGTTCCCCTAATTACGGGATTCTCATTAATACGGTCGTGGGTAACCCAACCATGCCTAGGACTCCTAGATTTTAGGCAAGTCCCAAACGGCCACTAGGAGGATGCTTGATATTCACCCTCTTCCTCTTTATAAAGGGACAAGGCTTTTACTTTTTTCCCTCTCGTGCTCAATCGAATCCTTTCCCCGCCTCGAGTTCTAACACCCAAAGCCTAGGTCAGGTGCTTCGGACCTTCAATCATGTCCGGATCTAACCTTCAAGGCCGGTGGATGCCCTCCTCCGTTACGGAAGAGGATATGAAGAAGTTGAGGGAGGCCAGATACCTGACCGCCGAGGTTTCGCATCGGCTGCCTGCCCGAGGGCAGGTCGTCCCTACTCCCGAACCCAACAAGAACGTTGTGTTCATCTCCCACTTCCTCCGAGGTCTAGGCCTCACTCTGGATCCCTTCGTTAGGGGTTTGATGTTCTATTATGGGCTTGATTTCCACGATCTAGCCCCGGACTCCTTTATCCACATCTCGGCATTTATTGTCGTATGTGAGGCCTTCCTCCGCATTACCCCTCACTTCGGCCTGTGGCTCAAGACCTTTGACGTGAAGCCGAAGATGGTCGAGGGGCAGCATGTAGCGTGCGGAGGCGCATTAATAAGAAAGATTGCTGGAGCTCCATGGCCAAAGGGTTCCTTTCCAGAGGTGTCCGGATTATGGCAACGGGAGTGATTTTACATCACAGCTCCCAGAAGTGCCAAGTGGGTGGCTGCCCCTGCTTTCCGCTCGGGCCCTCCACCACAACTGATGTCATGGATTAGCAGAGGGCTGAGCTAGGGTCCAGCCAAGGATGTGCCTATACTACAAAGCCGCATTCAAGATCTCTTCGAAGGAGATTTCAGTCTGGTTATGGTAATGCAAGTCATGCTGGTTCGTCGAGTCCAGCCTTGCAAAAGTCGGTCCCTCCGCATGTGGGAGTTCAACCAAGAAGGACTGTGCACTATTCAGAATTTCCTTGGCCTAACGCACGAGGAGATGTATAAATCATTCTTCGGACCCCAAATAGAGTGTCCGGATACTACCGAGGACGTGGGCCTAAGCAGCAACCGCACCGCCGACCAAGTAAGTAATCCTCTATCCAAACACATTGTCTTTCATTTATCATGACGTCATTCCGAGAAATCGCTCTTGGACCAGGACTGGCTAACAAAGGCGAAGATGATTCGGTGTTCGGCCCCCCTTCCTGAGGGTTTGGACAATCCGGTACTGGAAAAGATGCTCGAGCTAGCGCCTTGCCCGGTGCCCTCAAAGGAAGATAAAGGGGGGAATAATGAGGGCGAAAGCGGGCCCCCACCGCTACCAATTACAACCGAGGGAATAAGCGCCTCAGTGAAGGAGGATAACCATGGGGAAGAATCTGACATTCTCTCGCTCCGGGGAAGGAAGAGGACTGCCTCTAAAGAGCCGAAAACTAAGGCATCCAAACGGGAGAAGAAGTCTCCACCAGAGGGTCCTGCATCGGAGGGTGCTCTTGCCGCACAAAGTCCGCGCGGGGATCAGCCCTCTAACGAGCCTTAAGTGATAAAAATGCTTAATAGTGAAGATATTATACCTTACTTCCGAGGAAAATAACCGAAGCGTTTATCTTGCAGTTCGGATCTTAGCCCTTCTCAACAGAGCTCGTCTTCAGGGGATCTTCTTCCGGAGATGATGGAGAGCGAAACGCCTCCCCCGGACTCCCCCGCTCAAGAAGCGGGCGACCTTGAGGTGTCGTCGCGGAGGGCCTCCCCGGGTCCGGTGAGGCCAGAAGATAATCCTATGGTCACCCGAAGTCCCTAGTATCCGGCCCTTGAAGGGGGCAAACAAAAGAGTCCGGCGCCGTCTGGTATGCGGTCGGACGCACTGAGCGATCTGCTGAAGCGAGCGACCATCTCGGAAGAACACCGTATGTTGATGGGCACGGTGATGGAAAGGATTTCGTCTGCTGAAAGCGGGTTGCATGACGCCTTTATGAGTCTACTAACGGGTTTTGAGGTACGTAAAATGATATACATTTGTGATAGTACCACACATTTTTAGGTGTGCCCTGTGTAGGTAGTAGCCCCTGAGACTCTGGTTGTCACCGAGAACGGCGGCAAGCAGAGGATCGTAGTCCCAGGTAATAACCATACCACTTTAATGTGCAGGTAGTGGAAGCTCCGGTGGCTAGCCGGACTCATGAGTTTGCCCAACTAAAGCGGCAACTGGATGTGGCGGATGCCGACATCGAGCTTGTTAACAAGAGGCTTGACGAGGCACAAGGTAAGTGATATTTTCTGGTGAATGTCACATAGTAAGAGCAGCATGATGCTAGTATCTTTAATATTTTGTGAATGCAGATGGAGCTGCTACCGTGGAAACCCTTCGGACGGAACTTGCCCGAGCCAAAGAACAAGCAAGGAGTAGTAATGCGACTGCTTTGAAGGCGGCTGAAGAGTTAAGAGCCGAGAAGGCCACACATTGTGAGAGCAAAGAGAAGATGGCCAAGATGGTCGTAAAGTTAAAAGACACTGCTGACCGTAGCCAGTTCCTTGAAGAAGAAAACCGAGCGAAGGCAACGGACCTTAAAAAGGCCATAATGGCGACCAAGGACACCCGCTCTGCCATGAGAGCGAAGAAGGAGGAACTGCGTGAAGCTGGGGATATTGCGGCTGGGAAGCCCTTTATGCTGCGAAGAAAGTTTGGAGATCCGCGGTATGCCCCTCTGGATCGGCTGTGGAGTTCGGCAGACGCATATATGGACTTGGCGGCGAGCGCTGTTGATGTGGCCAAATACTTCCGAGATCAAACAGATCGTGAAGTGGACAAGCTATTCTGGTCGCATTTTAACGTTCCAGAGCGTCCGCTTCCACTAACTGATCAGCTTTCCAAATGGGCCGAACTCAATAGATTGTCCGGACTTGCCATGAGGTCCGTCGTAGATCATCTGTGGCCGGAAAAGCCGAAGCCGAACAGCTATTTCAGCTTAGTGCAGCAGTTCTGCGGTGTCGCACATCAATGCGATGAAGAGGTCGGCGTGTATAGAAGGCTCGCGGATGGCCCTTGCCCGTGTCAAAGCATACTGGGCGGAGATGGATGCTACCACTCTTGCGGCGCAGGGTTCGGCCATAGGCCGAGTGGCTGCCGAGCACTATTTTGAAGAAGTTCTTGAGGGTGCTCGTTTGATAGAGGCCTAGTGCTTGAAGAATATTATGTTTGAGTAACATGTATTCCCATTGTAAAAACAATGTTTTATTGAATTTATCAAGGCTGTATTTATACTTTTGCCCGAAAGTATTGTGATGCCTCCTGTGCGGCCGTTTATCTATACATGCATATAACCTGAAAGATTGCAGTCGCCGGCTTCAGCCCCTACACATAGAATGCGGGGGTGTTCGCAGAAGACGCGTATTCATAGTTAATCCAACGTCTTGGTCCTAATAAGGAGGTGATAGTGTAGCGAACTAGGCAACCGGACTATAATGCTTTAACACTTTCACTTGGCCATAGGAGTTTGACAGTGGGGCTACTATATAGCCCCTGGTGGCTCCACACTCACCCGACTTTGGGGTGCGTACATGCCTGGCCGGGAAATGGCCCTTCGTTAAGGTGGATGAATTCTAAGATTCCGATAGGTCATCGAGTGGTTCACCAGTCTCGCGCTATATCATGACAGTCAGTTTTCGGCTTTCTCTACTAAGGTGCTCGTCCGGATGAACCAGGGCACAATCGCAGTAGTTCTCCTGGTGCCGCCTTAGCCGATAGAGCGGAACATAATGCAGCAAAACACAGGAGCCGGGCAAACCCAACATTTGACCAAAGACATGATTCGGAGCTGATGCATATAAGGCCAAACTCGCGACACCGAACACTCCATAAGGTATTTAGTCTTTTATGGTGTGAACTAGGCCTAAACAGTGCCCTTTGTAAGAAGCCCCTAGTGTCTAGGTACATGCATTGTTCTGGCGTGGCCACATGCCAAGACGTCAGCATCCTTCTCAATTGTACTGAGAATCCGAGGGATGTGTATCAACAAGAGACAGTAAAAAAGGTTGACGCAGGGTCTTAATCTAAAAAGAATCCTTTGAACGGGTCCCTGCTGCACGTCTGCGCCTGTGTCTCCGTTGTGCTATATTCTGGACGGGTGTAGCACGATGGTCATCTGTAAAAGAGAGGAACTTAGGTGAAAAGTTGTTGTGCAAAAAAGTAGGTTTAAAGAAACCATGTACAGTTCAAGATGAGTAAAAATTGCCACTTGTCTGCGTGCGTTGAGCCCCTTGTATTTGTAATAGGGGTGTGGTCATCAAACCTGTATGAATTACATATAGCTGCACCGGACTCGTCTAACCGTGTCCGTGGTCTTGACGACCTATCGAATGCTTTAGTTGGTGAGGGCATTTTAGTGTGCGGCTGCCAAGGCAGCCGCACTCTCTTCGGCGCGCAGGGGTCGCTCAATATTTCCATTTACTGTAATGATGCCACGTGGACCGGGCATCTTAAGCATGAGGGAAGCGTAATGTGGTATTGCGTTAAAGCGAGCGAAAGCTTCATGTCCAAGTAGTGCTTGATGGCCACTTTGGAACGGAGCAATGTGGAAGGTTAAATTTTTCGCCACGGAAGTTGTCGGGGAAGCCGAATACAACTTCTAGTAGCAGGGAGCCCATGCAATGAGCCCCTGGGCCTGGCGTTACTCCTCTAAAGGTAGTATTGCTGAGGCAAATTTTCATTGGGTCTATCCCCATTTTGCGGATTGTGTCCTCATATATCAGGTTTAAGCTGCTGCCGCCGTCCACCAGGACTCGTGTGAAGTGGTATCCGTCAATTATTGGATCTAGTACCAAGGCAGCCCATCCTGCGCTCTGGATACTTGCTGAGTAATCCTGATGGTCGAAGGTGATTGGTTGAGACGGCCAGTGGCAGAACTCCACGGTGATAGGCCCTTGGGCATGTTTATCTGGGAATGCTGCTTTGCTTCTCCCCTTTATCACGTGTAACACGTTTACTGTTTTGACTTTTGGTGGAAATTTCTTCTGTTCCCTAGTGTTTTTCTTGCGAGGCTCATCCTCGTCTTCGCTTGGTGTATCCTGCCCCTTATGTTCGGCGTTGAGCTTGCCAGACTGCTTGAAGACCCAACATTCTCTGTGGGTATGATTTGCAGGTTTATCGGGGGTGCTATGGATCTGACATATTTGGTCCAGAATTTTGTTTAAGCTGGACAGTTCATCTTTGGCGCCTTTAGAGGGCGGCTTTTGCTGACCTGGCCGAGAGCTTCTGAATCCGGCGTTTACCGCCGTGCTCTTCGGGCTGTCTTATTTATTCCGGTGCTTATTATTTTTGCTGCGTCGTGATTTCCCGTTTCCATCTCTAACTTCGGATGTACTTGGGTCGCTGGTGCTACATCGGGCTAGCCAGTTGTCCTCGCCCGTGCAAAAGCGGGTCATGAGGCTTGTTAATGCTGCCATTGTTCTCGGCTTTTCTTGGCCGAGGTGTCTGGCAAGCCATTCGTCTCGGACGCTGTGTTTGAAAGCTGCCAAGGCTTCGGCGTCCGGACAGTCGAATATTTGGTTCTTTTTAGTAAGAAAGATGTTCCAGAGCTTTCGGGCTGACTCTCCGGGCTGTTGAGTTATATGACTTAAATCATCCGCATCCGGAGGTCGGACATAAGTCCCTTGAAAATTTGCCCGAACAGTGTCTTCGAGCTCTTCCCAGCTTCCAATGGAGCTTTCGGGGAGGCTTTTAAGCCAGTGCCGAGCTGGCCCTTTGAGCTTGAGGGGTAAGTACTTGATGGCATGGAGATCATCTCCTCGAGCCATATGGATATGGAGGATATAGTCCTCAATCCAGACCCCAAGGTTTGTTGTTCCGTTGTATGCATCTATGTTTACGGGTTTGAATCCCTCTAGAAATTCATGGTCCAGCACCTCGTCGGTGAAACATAGGGGGTGTGCGGCACCCCTATATCTGGGTGTACCGTGGTGTTCAGATGTTTGTTGTGTTGCATCGTACGCTGGAGCGCGCTTGCGTGGTCCATAAATGGATCTGGTTGCGATGTCCTTTTGATGTGAGCCCTCGTGTGGATCGCATATTGGCTTCTGTGCGGCGTTGTTTGCTGCTCTATGTTGGCCATGAGGTCATCTATCCGGCCGAATGGCCATTTTAATTTTTGGTTGCGGGGAATCTAAGGCCTCCTCATCGAATTCAGGTAGCAACTTCCGCTTCGGGTAACTCTTGGTGTGGCGATTACCGCTGTACTTCGCCGCTGTGTTGAGTACTTTACTCCATCTGATTCTGAGTGTGTCTTGCGCAGCCTTGAGCCTTTGCTTCTGATTTTTTAGACTCCTCGCGGTGGCAACAAGCCTTTGATGGGCATTCTGTTGCTTCGGGTGTCTGTCCGGTGTGATGTCGTCCGGATTATTATCTTTGACAGAGTTGGGTTGTTCCGTTTGATTCTCCGTGTTGCCATGGTCCGGCGATTGTTCACCCTGCTCTAATGCTGGGTCTATATGATCGTTGTTTCTGCCGAGGCGGGATTTGGGGCGGCGCTTACGCCGCCGCTTTGACTGCTTCTCGAGGGGACAATCCTTCATTGTGTCCTTCCGTTCCTCGTCGTCGTTTTCTTTTGGCGTGTCCACCATATATACGTCATGTGATGAAGTGGGCGTCTGGTGCCCTGTGGGCAGTGGTTCCTGTTCGTCTCCTGCATCATCGTCCATACCGTCGATGTCTTCGGAGTCAAAGTCGAGCATGTTGGTTAAATCGTCGACAGTGGCTACTAAGTGGGTGGTGGGTGGGCGGCGAATTTCTTCGTCATCCACATCCCAATCCTGCTAGACATAGTTCGGCCAGGATCCTCCTGACAAGGAGAGAGACCTTAATGAGTTCAGTACGTCGCCGTAGGGCGAGCACTGAAAAATATCCGTGGAGGTAAACTCCATGATTGGCGCCCAATCGGATTCGATAGGAACGGGCACAGGCGGTTCGGAGTTCGTGGCCGGAGAAGGATCCGGCAGTTTGACAACACGGCTCTCGTGAAGGGTAAGGTCGATATTCGGCTCGATCGCCGCTGAGGATACGGCCCCGTGACGGGGTCTATCCACCCGTTCGTGGATGGCGCAACTGGCTCCGAATTGAGGCTCGGAGCGGCTGCCAGTGCGATCTCCTGAATGCGGTCCGATGGCAGAGCTAAATCATACCCCTCGTGACCGCGTGGCGCACCAAGCCGGGGCTCGAATCCGTCAAAGATCAAGTCTCCGCGGGCATCGGCCGTGTAGTTTAAGCTTCCAAACCTGACCTGGTGGCCAGGGGCGTAACTTTCGATCTGCTCCAGATGGCCAAGCGAGTTGGCCCGCAGTGTGAAGCCGCCAAACACAAAGATCTGTCCGGGGAGAAAAGTCTCACCTTGGACTGCATCACTATCGATGATAGAAGGATCCATCAAGCCTAACAACGACGACACAAAGGAACTCTTAATGAAAGCACCAATGTCGGTGTCAAAACCGGCGGATCTCGGGTAGGGGGTCCCGAACTATGCGTCTAAGGCGGATGGTAACAGGAGGCAGGGGACACGATGTTTTACCCAGGTTCAGGGCCTCTTGATGGAGGTAAAACCCTACGTCCTGCTTGATTTATTCTTGATGATATAGGTATTACAAGAGTTGATCTACCACGAGATCGGAGAGGCTAAACCCTAGAAGCTAGCCTATGGTATGATTGTATGTTGTCCTACGGACTAAAAACCTCCAGTTTACATAGACACCGGAGAGGGTTAGGGTTACACAAGGTCGGTTACAAAGGAGGAGATATCCATATCCGTACTGCCTAGCTTGCCTTCCACGACAAGTAGAGTCCCATCTGGACACGAGACGAAGTCTACAATCTCGTATCTTCATAGTCCAACAGTCCGGTCAAAGGATATAGTCCGGCTGTCCGGAGACCCCATAATCTAGGACTCCCTCAATACATCTCCAATGTATCTATAATTTTTGCTTGTTCCATGTTGTTATATTATCAATCTTGGATGTTTTACAATCATTTTACAACAAATATATATCATATTTTGGGAGGAAGGGAACGATAAACCCTTCACTGGGATTCAGCCGTCGACAAAACAATTCCCAAATATTCCAGAAACTCTAGGGGAGTCGACGAAACACAATTCCAGCCGCTGCAAGTTCCAGAACCACGAAATCCAATCTAGAGCCCTATTCTGGCGTCCTTCCAGAGGGAAACACGATCACGGAAGGGTTCATCATCCTCACTGGTGCCTCTCCGATGATGCATGAGTAGTTCACCATAGACCTACGGATCCATAGGCAGTAGCTAGATGGTTTCTTCTCTCCTTTTGATTCTCAATACAATGGTCTCTTGGAGATCTATTTGACGTAATGACTTTTTGCGGTGTGTTTGTTGGGGTCCGATGAAGTTCGAGTTTATGATCAAATTTTTATCCATGAATATTGTTTGAGTCTTCTTTGATCTCTTATATGCATGATTATTTATAGCCTCATATTTCTTCTCCGAATCTTTGGTTTAGTTAGGCTAACTAGATTGATTTCTCTTGCAATGGGAAGAGGTGCTTCGTGATGGGTTTGATCTTGCTGTGTCCTCTCCAAGTGACAAAAGGGGCAGGGGGCATGCATGTATCGTTTCTATTAAGGATAATAAGATGGGGTCAATTCCTACATGAATAGATCTTATCTACATCATGTCACGATTCTTATTGCATTACTCCGTTTCTCCATGAACTTAATACACTAGATGCATCCTGGATAGCGGGCAATGTGTGGAGTAATAGTAGTAGATGTAGGCAGGAGTCGGTCTACTAATCTTGGACGTGGTGCCTATATATGATCATTGCCTTGAATATCGCCATAATTATTTGTTATTCTATCAATTGCCCAACAGTAATTTCTTTACCCACCGTGTGCTATTTCTCGAGAGAAGTCACTAGTGAAATCTACGGCACCCAGGTCTATCTTTTATCATATTTGCTTTCCGATCTATCTTTTGCTATATTTATTTTCAAATCTATATTTCCAAAAACCCAAAAATACCTTGCTGCACTTTTCTTTATTTATTTTATTTCGTGCTTTATCAATATCTATTTATCCAATCTCATACAAAACAATTTATCTTTTTACCGAGGAGGGATTGATAACCCCTCTTACGCGTCGGGTTGCAAGTATTTGTTCTTTGTGTGCAGGTATCATTTACATTGTCTTGCTTGGTCCTCCTACTAGATTGATACCTTGGTCTCATAACTAAGGGACATACCTATCATAGTTGTGCTGCATCATCTCTTCCTCTTTGGAGAAATACCGACGTAGTTTCAAGCCGCATCAAAAGGAATTTCTTGTGTCGTTGCCCGGGAGGATCAGGTCAAGGTAGTCTCCCGTCAGCTTGCCAATTTCTGGCGCCGGGGAAACATCATCAACATCTATCAGGTTCCTAATCACAAATCTCACCTCCTTGCAATTTAGGCCTCTTTTGGTTCATAGGATAGGATTATCGTAGGAATAGGAATCTTGTAGGAAATAAGATGATATGTATCTCAAATCCTATGAGTAGGAATAGGAAACAAGATGTCATTTGGTTGACATCAAAGGAATTTTTCCATTGAGTCTAGGCTCATTTTTATTTTCCTATGAAATGTGGAGGATAGGAACCAATCCTATATAGGAATAGGAATCCATTCCTATGAACCAAAGGGCTCTAAAGGAAAAAAATCCTATGAGAATCCTATCCTCTAGAATTCCTATGAAATTCCTCCAAACCAAAGAAGGCCTTACATTATTTGCCATTTGCCTCTCGTTTTCATCTCGCCCACTTCACAAAAATTTGCCTTTTTATTCAACCTCTTTTTAGTCCACCATTTTCTCATCAGATCTATCTTTTTCCTTGCGTTCTTTTTTGCGTAGTCACGACTATCGGTGTCAAAACCGGCGGATCTCGGGTAAGGGGTCCCAAACTATGCGTCTAGGATCGATAGTGACAGGAGACGGGGAACACGATGTTTACCCAGGTTCGGGCCCTCTCTATGGAGGTAATACCCTACGTCCTGCTTGATTGATCTTGATGAATATGAGTGTTACAAGAGTTGATCTACCACGAGATCGTAATGGCTAAACCCTAGAAGCCTAGCCTGTATGACTGTGGTCATGAATATCTCTTTTCCGGACTAACCCCTCCGGTTTATATAGGCACCGAGGGGATCTAGGGTTTACATAGAGTCGGTTACATAAGAAGGAATCTTCGTAGTCAGTCGCCAAGCTTGCCTCCCATGCCAAGTAAAGTCCAATCCGGACATGGGTACAGTCTTCGGCCTTCATGTCTACACAACCCATCAGTCCGGCCCATGGACAAGAGGCCGGATGCCCGAGGACCCCTTAGTCCAGGATTCCCTCAGTAGCCCCTAAACCTGGCTTCAATGACGAGGAGTCTGACGCACAGATTGTCTTCGGCATTGCAAGGCGGGTTCCCCTTCCCGAACTTCTAGTTGATCTTCAGATGTCATGATTGTATCCGGTCTGGTATACATAACCGCAGTGTACATAATATTTCATGAGTTCATCCCACCGACCGTCTTTTGGTAATATGACACCACACCTGCCCGGCCACTATTTGCGAACCGTTTTAGTCGGCCTGTCGCCCCACGTCCTAAGATGTGGCCTTATAGGCGTGTCTTATCCAAGCGGAGATCGTGCCTCCCTTTTTTAAGGGATTCCTGTCAACTGGGACGTGGGTAACCCAACCGTCTCTTGAGTACAACTCCATGGAAACAAGCAAGTTTTTTAGGCCCAAGGGGAGTCGTTTGATATCTGCAGCTTTTATATAGGGGTATAGACCCGTCTTTTTCTTCCACGCTTGCCTCTTCCTCAACCCTTGCAGCCCTGAGTTCCAACACCCGGGTTTCGGTCGCCACAAGCACCAATCATGTCCGGATCCAGCCATCAAGGCCGGTGGGTAGATTCTTCTGTCACCGAGGAAGATATCACAAAGCTTCGGGAGGCGAGGTACCTGACCGCAGAAATCCATCACCGGCTTCGTGCCGAGGGGCGGATTATTCCCACCTCCAGATCCGGCGAGAGGGTCGTGTTCGTGTCCCACTTCCTCCGCGGGTTAGGGTTTGCACTTAACCCTTTCCTCTGAGGGCTCATGTTCTATTATGGGCTAGATTTTCATGATCTGGCCCCGGACTCTATTCTTCTTATCTCGGCGTTTATCGTCACGTGCAAAGCCTTCCTCCGAACTACTCCGCACTTCAGCTTGTGGCTCAAGAACTTCGATGTGAAGCCGCAAGTGGTTGAGGGGGAGCAGGCCGAGTGCGGCGGCGCTGCAGCGAGCAAGCTTGCTAGCGCCGTTTGGCTGAAAGGATCCTTCACTAAATCTTCCGATCTGTGGCAGCAGGGGTGGTTCTATATTACCGAGCCCCGCAGCTCCAAGTGGGCAACTGCGCCCGCATTTCAATCCAGCCCCCAACTCAGCTTGCATCATGGATTAACAAGGGGCTAGATTGGGGATCAACGAATGATGTGTGAACTCTGCAGAGTCGCATCCGAAGCCTCATTGAGAGGGACGTCGACATAGCCAACATCACTCAAGTAATGCTAGTTCGTCGGACCCTGCCGTGCCAGCGACGGCCTCTCCGCCTATGGGAGTTCAATCCAGAGGGGTCGCGGACTCTTCCGCACTTCTTCGGCACTATGCATGAAGGAATGTGGAGATTATTCTTCGGGAAACGAAGGCAATGGCCGGACACCACCGAAGATGTCGGCCTAGACTGTAACCATCCAGAGTAAGTACCCGTTTACCGAATACCTTGTAGCCAGATACCTAGTGGCAAGATACCAACAATATCATCCTTTTTCAGGGTTGTATAAAGAAGGTGGAACGGATTAGGTGTCCGGCTCCCCTTCCCGAAGACTCCTGTGTTAGCAAGGATGCTGGCCTCGGCGCCATACCAGGCACCAGTAGGGGAGGGCGAGAAGACCTAGGGTAACCTTGGTTCCGAAGGTAAGTCGGACACTGAGTCCAGAGAAATCAACCTTTCATCGCCCGAAGATGGAGGCGAAAAAGGACCCAGTATCCCTTCTCCAAGCAGGAGGAAAAGGGCCGCCTCCGAAGATTGGGAGGGGCGATCTTCCAAGAAGGGAAAGATGCCACCGTCGAGAGGCCTGGGTTTGGAAAGCGACGCCATTAAAAAGCTCCAACAAGGGGACAAGCCCTCGGCCAAACCGTAAGAGAATCCAGAGTACTTCGATAACGTCCTGCTCCATTGCTGTTACCGAAGATATACGTAACGCATTCATGTATTTTTATAGGTCGGCACAGAGTTTTTCTGGGCGATCCTCTTCTTCGGGGAGTCTCCTCCGAGAGATGATGGAGAGCGAGACGCCTCCTCCAACCTCCTCGCGCCAACAAGGCGGATGACTCTGAAGTGTCATCGTGGAGGGTCCCTTTTGACCAACAAGTTACGCAGGGGATAGAAGAGGCAGTACCCGAAGGTGGAGCTTCGACCATCCGGGATTCTGGAGCTGATGATAACAAAGGCCCCAGACTGACTGGTTCGCAGCCGACAGTGATTCTGGAGATGGGTGAATAGATTCCTTCAAAGGATGATTGTGCTCCTGGAGCAGCTTCCGGAAACCCAGAGACTCCGGATATATTGCAGGACATGTTGCGGAAAGCATCTGTCTTGGGGGAACAGCGTACCTTGATGGGTATAGTGATTGAGAAGATTTTGTCCGCGAAGAGCGGATTAAATGAAGCCTTCATGAGCCTACTAAAGGGCTTCGAGGTTTGTGACATAATGTTTTTAGCTATGTTTCATTTGCAAAGATGCGCCTGTGTATAGGTAGTAGCCCCTGATACTCGGGTTGGCTTCCACTGGGAAGCGAACGGAGGATCGAAAAGGATCGTTTGAGGACTAACCTGATGAACTTGGAACACAGGCTGCTTCCCCCTTGGCCACTTCCCGGACTATGGAGATTGCCGATTTGCAGCGGAAGCTTGATGAGGCAGGGGATGATCTTGCTTTAATCAATATGTGTCTGGATGAGTCGCAAGGTATGTATTCGGGGCAATCCTCATACATTTGTGTCATAAGCATGATGCTAATATTTAGATGCTGGACTATGCATGGCTATAGATGGTGCTGCCGCAGTTGAAGTTCTTCGAGCGGAGCTGGCCCGGGCCAACGAGCGGGCCTGGCGTAGCAATGCTGCTGCCGAAAAGGCATCGGCTGAATTAAAAGCCGAACAAGCTGCACGGCGCCAAGATGAGGAGAACATATCCACAATGACGCTCGAGCTGGAGAATGCTACCGGCCGCTGTGAATTTCTAGAGAAGGAGAGTAAAGCCTTAACGGCTGATCTAGACAAGGCCTTACGAGAGGCGAGAGAAGTGCGGTCGGAATGCAGAGCAGCCCATGAGGAGGTTCGACAGGCGAGGGAGATTGCGGCTAGAAAGCCCTTTTTGCTGCAAACTAAGTTCGGTGACCTGAACTATGCCCAGCTTAACCAAGTATGGAGTTCTCCGGACTAGTTCTTGGACTTGCCGAAGATTTCTGTTGATGCGGCGCAGTATTACCAAGCGCGAGATGGATATGCCACTGAGAAGCTTTTTTGGTCGCAGTTTGGTGCATCAAGGCGCCCTCTGTTGCTCAATGAACAGATGTCCCAATGGGCCGAACTTCATAAGATATCCGGCGCTGCCATGAAGGATGTCGTAATTCGGTTGTGGCCAACCGAGCCTGTTCCGAATAGCTATTTTGGTTTGGTGCAAAGGCTTGTTGACGCAGTGTCGCGTATCGACGCTGTGAAGCGGTCAATGTGCATTGAGGGTGCACGGATGGCTTTTGCCCGAGTCAAGACGTTCTGGGGGAAGATGAAGGCCATCGATGTTGCGACGAAGGGTCCACCCAAAGGCAAGGACCGTCCGGAATCGGAGCATTATTTTTAAGACGACCTAGGGGCCGCCCGCTTTATAGAGGGTCAGTGCTCAAAAGACATAATGTTCGAGTGAGGTGTACGAAAATTGTAAAAGATAATTTTATAGTTAATCTATTTATGTTTTGCTTGAAAGCTTGAATTCCTCCTGTGCAGCCGTTTTGATATAATCTAAAAGTTTTCCAGTCGTCGGCTTAAGCCCCCTCGTAGGAAGTACGGTGGTGTTCGGAAAAGCATTCAATCACTCTTTATCCAACATCTTGGTCCATGAAGGAGGTGATAATGCGGCGAACCAGGCAATCGGACTATAGGGCGTTAACGCTTTCACTTAGCCATATGAGTTTTATTGTGGGGCTACAACATAGCCCCTAGTATGTATGCGGCGTATGGTGCCTTACATATTTGGTCTGAAAAAGATCCCTCGCGTGACACGGAGAATCGCTAAAGATTCCAAGAAGTCGTCAAGTGGTTGACCAGCTCACGCCGTATCATGACAGTCAGTTTTCGGCTTTCTCTACTAAGGTGCTCGTCCGGTTTAGACCAGGGCACAATCGTAGTAGTTCTCCCTTTACTACCCTAGCCGATAGAGCGGAACGTAGGGTAGCAAGCACAGGAGCCGGGCAACCCAACTATTTACCCAAGACAATGATTCGGAGCTGATGCATATAAGGCCAAACTTGCGACGCCGAAGTATGCTATAGAGCTGTTCGGACTTTTACTGGCAACTCATTTGTTCCCACACCAAGCCCTTGGCTGGTTATGCCAAGGTATTTCTGTGAAATAACCGTAGGAGCCATATTTGTTGGGGAAATAATGTGGATGATTAGTTCGGATATTGTTTAATGGGAACTGAGTGATATGCCAATGGTTACTTATGATATATATAAGTCATCCTCCCGGATATTTGACATGCACGGGGTTGGAGGCGGAGGAACAGGCATAGTACAGGGTTGAGAAATAGAGAGTGCATTCTACAAAAGTTATTTTGGACCTCATGTCGCACGTCTGCGCCGCAGTCCTCGGTGGGGGAATCCTTGATGGAGATAGCCCCTTAGGTGAGAGTACGGATCCGGACTCCGATGGAGCCAGTTTCTGATGTTCATCCTGTTCGTCACCTCTTTTTAAAGGATAGCGAAGGAAGAAATAAAAAGAAAATAAATAATAATAAGAAAAGTTACTGGAGTGCTTGCAGGCTTGTCCGTATTGTGCTTCTGCCAATGCCTGTGGTATCTTGAGTGCGTAATGATGTATGCGCGGTACAGACTTTGTAGGTGTATGGAGTGGGCGGCGGAAGCCGGGTTGCTATTTCCGTTCTAGGAGTAGTTGATCCTCGGGTGGAGACTGCTTCTGACCCCCGGTGTTTCATTGGTGAACCTTTCTGTCGTCCCTGTCGCTTGGCGGCCTCCTCCCCCTATGTTCTTGCCGGCTTGTTTAAAGACCCAACAGTTTCTGTTGGTATGATTAGCTGGTTTATCAGGGTGTCCATGAATCTGGCAGGGTCGGTCCAATATCCTGTCGAGGTTGGATGGTTCGTCTCGATTCGCCTTGAATGGCTTCTTCCGCTGACCGGGCTTGGGGTTGATGAATCCGGCGTTGACCGCTGTGTCGCCTGATCTTTCGTTGTCATTGCGACTGTTGTTTTTGCTTCCTCGTGTCTTGCTGTTGCCGTCTCGGATTTCGGAGGTGCCCTGGTTGCTGGTGCTATTGCTTCTATGAGCGAGCCAGTTGTCTTCTCCCGCGCAAAAGTGGGTCATCAGAGCAGTGTGGATTTAGGTCCTTCTTGGCCAAGGTGGCGTGCAAGCCATTCGTCCCGGATGCTGTGTCTGAAAGCCGCAAGGTCTTCCGCGTCCGGACAGTCGACGATTTGGTTCTTTTTGACTAAGAACCGAGTCCAGAGCTCCCTGGCTGATTCTCCGGGCTGTTGGACGACATGACTTAGGTCATCGGCATCCGGTGGCCGGACATATGTTCCTCGGAAGTTATCGAGGAAGGCCTCTTCCAAGTCCTCCTAGTTACCTATGGAATCTTCAGGCAGGCTGTTTAACCAGTACCGAACTGGCCCTTTTAGTTTTAGTGGGAGGTATTTAATGGCGTGGAGGTCGTCCCCACGGGCCATATGGATGTGGAGGATGAAATCTTCTATCCATACCGCGGGATCATTTGCCCCGTCGTATGATTCAATATTGACGGGTTTGAATCCTTCGGGGAATTCATGATCCATTACTTCATCAGTGAAGTAAAGCGGGTGTGCGGCGCCTCTATGCTGGGCCATACTGCGACGTAAATCCGAAGGAGTCCCTTTGCGGTTTTTGGCTCGGGCGTGGCGAGGTTTGACATGTCTGAATAGGTGGTCGTCGTTGCGTGTCGAAGCATGCTTTCGCGATCCGTAGACCGGTCTTGCGTGTCCTGCTCTATTGTCCAAGTCCCCCTGCAGGTCGTCTGAGTAATCGAGACCTGCGTTGTTCTTGCTTTTACGGTGAGGTAGGGTGGTCTGGTGTTCGGCTTGAGTTGCCTCTTTATCCGGACAGAGTTGTCGGTGACCTGCCACATTGTGTGACGATGGTATGGGCTCCGACGCCCCGTCATCGGACTGGTATAGCAATTTGTGATTTGGGTAGCCTTTGGCTAGGCTACTAAGGCCGTATTCTTCGGCGACCAGGACTTCGGTCCATCTGTCGTTGAGTAGGTCTTGTTCAGCTTGAAGCTACTGCTGCTTCTTTTTCAAGATCCTTGTCGTAGCTATCAACCTGTGCTTGAAGCGCTCCTACTCGAGGGGCTCTTCGGGTACGATGAAGTCTTCGTCGCCGAGGCTTACCTCATCTTCGGAGAGCGGAAGGTAGTTGTCGTCCTCCGAACCGTCGCTGGGCAGGGCCTATTCATCGGGGCTAGCTTGCCCGTTTTCCTGTACCTCCTGCTCGGATGTTGCTCCCACAGGGTCTTCATTGCTTTCTGCGTCGTCCGGAGTACTATTTTCTCCAGTGCCATCGTTGTTGTCGAATGACTTGGGGCCGCGTTTGGGGCGCCGGAACTTCAGACTGTGTCTCAAGAGTTTTAACTGGATCTCCCTTGTCTTTGCCGCGAGGCTTTTTAAGTGTATCGATCATGTACACGTCATATAAAGGGGTGGCCGTCTCACACCTGATGGCTGTCCGGTCTCGGCCTTGCTCCTTATCGGCATCATCGTCTATACCGTCAATGATGTCGGAGCCAGAAGCGGGCCTATCGGTTAAGTCCTCGATAGTGGCTATGAAGTGGGTGGCGGGTGGGAAGCGAAATTCTCCATTATCAGCCTCTAGCTCGAACCGGACATAGTTCGGCCGTGGGTCCCCCATCGGGGACAGGTTTTTCAACGAAATCAGCACATCGCCGAAGGGCGAGTGTTAGAAGTCATCTGCGGTGCTGAACTCGATGATTGATAACCGATCCAACTCGGTGTCCGTGGGCGCGCAAGGTTCGGAACTTATAGCCGGAAATGAGTCCGAAATTTCGTTGACGCTGATATTGCCTGGTGTTGAGTTTGTGTGCGGTTCCAACGCCGCGGACTCTGTGGCTTCGGATGGTGCAAACTACTCCAGATCTAAGGCCGTAGCAGTTACAGGAACCATCTCCAGAACCTGGTCCGATGACAGATTTAGGTCATGTTCATCAGAGCGAGGGGGGGCGATCGCCGCGGTCTCAAATCCATTGAAGATCAAGTCTCCACGGATATCCGCGACATAGTTCAAGCTTCCAAATTTGACCTGATGGCCAGGGGCGTAGCTATCAATCTGCTCCAGATGGCCAAGCGAGTTGGCCTGCAGTATGAAGCCGCCGAATACGAAAATCTGTCCGGGGAGGAAGGTTTCTCCTTGGACAGCGTCACTATAGACGATCGGAGGGGCCATCGAACCTCTCGTTGACAGCATAGTGGAACTCTCAACGAAAGCAAAAATGTTGGTGTCAAAACCAGCGGATCTCGGGTAGGGGGTCCCGAACTATGCGTCTAGGATCGATGGTAACAGGAGACGGGGGACATGATGTTTACCCAGGTTCGTGCCCTCTCTATGGGGGTAATACCCTACGTCCTGCTTGATTGATCTTGATGAATATGAGTGTTACAAAAGTTGATCTACCACGAGATCGTAATGGCTAAACCCTAGAAGCCTAGCCTGTATGACTATGGTCGTGAATATCTCTTTTCTGGACTAACCCCTCTGGTTTATATAGGCATAGAGGGGATCCAGGGTTTACATAGAGTCGGTTACATAAGAAGGAATCTTCATATTCGGTCGCCAAGCTTGCCTCCCACGCCAAGTAGAGTCCAATCCGGACACGAGTACAGTCTTCGGCCTTCATGTCTTCATAGCCCATCAGTCTGGCCCATGGATAATAGGCCGGACGCCCAAGGACCCCTTAGTCTAGGACTCCCTCAACGACGTCTCAAGAAAATACCAAATTATGTAATTTTTTCAATACCAATAATAATGATTTTATTACCACTCCAATTGCTCCTCCCGCCACTAGTATGGAATCTTGTGATATTAATGCCGCTATGTTGAATCTTGTTATGAAAGATCAAATTTCCGATACTCCTAATGAGGATGTTGTGTCCCATCTAAACACATTCGTAGAATTGTGAGATGTGGAAAAGAAAAAAGATGTGGACAATGATATTGTGAAGTTGAAATTTTTTCCTTTCTCTTCGAGGGATCCTGCAAAATTTTGGTTTTCTTGTTTGCCTCACAATAGTATCGATTCTTGGGATAAGTGGAAAGATGATTTTATTACTAAGTATTTTCTGCACGCGGAAATTATTTCCCTTAGAACACAGATCATGAATTTTAAGCAACAGGAGCATGAACATGTTGCACAATCTTGGGAAATAATGAATTGATGCTAAGAAATTGTCCAACTCATGGTTTAAATCTTTCGATGAATATACAAAAAATATATGCGGGATTGAATTTTGTTCATCTTTTAGATGCCGCCGCAGGTGGTACTTTTATGGAAATTACTTTGGGTGAAGCTACTAAATTACTTGATAATATTATGGCAAATTATTCACGATGGCATACCAAAAGAGCACATACTAGTAAAAAAGTTAATTCGGTTGAAGAAATTAGTACTTTGAGTGAAAAGGTTGATGCTGTTATGAAGTTGGTTGCTAGTAAAAGTGCTCTTATTGATATTAATGATGTGCCTTTTTCTAATTTGATTTAGCAAAATAGTGATCCCGTAGATGTGAATTTTGTCTCTCAAAACAATTCTAATAACAATGCTTATAGAGGTAATTTTAATCCTAGGCCTTTTCCTGGAAATTCCTATAATAACTATGGTAATTCCTATGGTAATTTTGCTTACGATAATAATAGGAACCCCTCTGATTCTGAGAGTAATATTAAAGAATTTATCAATGCTCAAAAAGTTTTCAATACTACGATAGAAGAAAATTTGACTAAGATTGATGATATGTCTAGAAGCACTGATAGAATTTCCCATGATGTAGAAAATCTCAAGATTAAAATTTTTCCACCTAAGGTTGATATTAATGAATCAATTAAAGCTTTATATGTTTCTATGGATGAAAGTAAGAAAAGAACCTCTGTGCTTAGAGTTGGAAGAGAATTTTTAGAAAGAGCGTTTTCTACCAATTGCTTTCATAAAAATCATGAAGATCTTAAAATGATTGGTGTTTCTTCTATTGATTCCTTGTTTAGTAAGATTAAAATTTATGATAAAGGGACTGAAGAAGAGTCAACTTTAGCTAGAAGGCGTCTTGATTCAGTGGGTGAAAATCTTGATGAGAAAATTGATAAAAGTGGGTTTAGAGAGGTCAAAACTTAAACTAGTGATGTGCCCACTCTTCTGGATTACAAAGATTTTAATTATGATAATCGCTCTTTGATTGAATGTATTTCTTTGTTGCAATCCATAATAAACTCACCTAATGCCTATGAACAAAATAAATCTTCTACTAAACATATCATAGATGCCATGATGAAAGCTTTGGAAGAAAAGTTGGACTTAGAGATTTCAATTCCTATAAAATTATGTGATGAGTGGGAACCTACCATTAAAGTCATGATTGAAAATTATGAGTTTTTGATTTATGTGATTTGGGTGCTATTGTTTCCACAATTCCAAAATCTCTTTGTGATGTGCTTGGTCTTACTGATATTGAAGAATGTTCTCCTAATTTGCACATGGCAGATTCTATTATTAAAAAGCCTTTGGGAAGAACTAATGATGTTCTTATTCATGCAAATAGGAATTATGTGCCCATAGATTTTATTGTTCTTGATATTTATTGCAATCCATCTTGTCCCATTATACTTGCTAGGCCGTTTTTACGAACTATAGGTGTCATGATTGATATGAAAGAAGGGAATAAAGTTTCAATTTCCACTAAGAAAGGGTATGGAACACTTCCCTAGAACAAGAATTAATCCACCATACGAATCTATCATGAGGGCATCCTATGGGGCAACAACCTAAGATGACAATACTTGAATCTATGCATTATGCCTAGCTAGGGGCATAAAACGATAGCGCTTGTTGGGAGGCAACCCAATGAATGAAATTCATTTTTGCCTTTTTCTTTCTGTTCTTGAGTTTTTGCACAATTATGCTACTGTTATGATTGTGCTTTTTATGTTTTAATTAGTGTTTGTGCCAAGTAAAGCCTTTGGGATTATGTTGGGTGATAGTTGATTTTATCTTGTTTAAAAACAGAAACTTTTGTGCACAGTAGCAGAATTTTTAATCACAGAAGTGTGATAAAATTATGAAGTTTTTACACAAGATTGGCACACAAATTTCCTATGTTTTCTGATTTTTTTCAAAATTGTTGGAGTTACAGAAATATACGAAGTTTCAACATTACTACAGAGTGGTTTGTTTTTCACAGATTCTGTTTTCTTTGCATTGTGTGCTTATTTTGATGAATCTATGGATTGTATTGAGGGTATAAGCCATGGTAAAGTTGGAATAAAGTAGGTATAATGCAAAAATAAAATATGAATGGGTTTGCAACATTACTTAGAGTGGTGATTTGCTTTATTATACTAATGAATCTCACGAAGGTTTTCTTAAGTTTTGTGTGATTGAAGTTTTCAAGTTTTTGGTGAGATCACGATGGATGAAGGAATAGGGGGCGAAAAGATCCTAAGCTTGGGGGTGCCCATGGCACTCCAAGTTAATATTCAAGGAGAACCAAGCAACAAAGCTTGGGGATGCCCCAGAAGGCATCCCCTCTTTCTTCTAACAACCATCGGCAATTTTACTTGGAGCTATATTTTTATTTGTCACATATCATGAGTTTTGCTTGGAGCATCTTGTATTATATGAGTCTTTGCTTGTTTTTCTTTTTAGTTTGTCTCATCTATCCTTGCTGGACACACCTATTTGAGTGTCGGTGTACAAAAGTAGGGGCCTTTTTGTACCTCTTTACTTGTGCATGGGCAGTCGTAGCCACACCTGCGGCCATGCTTGGCGCGGCAGAGGAAGGAAAGATACAAGGCTACCGAGGTAGCACTCAAATTAGAGGCATGGAGAGCAAAGGTGCAAGATGGATCTCCCCCGGCAACACCCTTGCCGGGGCAGCCTACATAGCCCCGGCAAGAGCCTTGCTGGGACAATTTGCTCCACACCAGCGAGGCCGCCACCCTTGAGCCTAAGAGCTCTAACACCATCAATAACGTCAAGACCAAGACTCGGGGGTGCCCGCGTGGTGGCATGCAGTCTTTGTGAAGACCAAGGGCCTGCGGGCCTAGATAAGAACCAGAAGACGAAGACCCCTAGGAAGATCCTTGCCGGGGACGGCCATGATGCCCCGGCAAGACCCTTGCCGGGGGCATCTGCGGGGCCACAGCTAGGCCCGCACCCACCAACGTCTCGCTACCCCATGGCCGTTCCGACGCGGCAACCGGCCTGCCAACTAGGCAAGCGCCTGCGTGGCAGCATGCAGCTTCTAGGCCAACTAGTCAAGCACCTGCGTGGTGGCATGCGGATCATTGTGAAGACCCTGTCACTGCACCAGCTCAGCAACCAGCCAACCAGCATGGAGTTGCATGCCTCGTCAGCTTGGACGCGCGTCGAAGAAAGGCGAGGCGGCGATGGACGGGGCGAGCTCTGTTGCCGTCCCCGATAAAGCAAGAGGGCATGTTGGCAGTGCATTAAATGTGTTTGTCCTACGGTGACAGGCGATAAACTTTTACACTGTAGATACTTTCCACCTCCTATGTGCCACTGTGGCAACCCCTTTGACATATAAAAGGAGGCCCGAGGCGTACTGTGGAAGGATTCGGACTTTTTTAGACTGGGCATGCCCCGCAGCTAGTTCAAGAACTCAAGAACACCGAATAAACACAGACAAGCAGGACTAGGGTTTTACGCATCGTTTGCGGCCTGAACCTAGGTAAAAATCCCCTCATGCAGATCTTTTAGACATGTTCTTTGTGCAGCTCCACGCCCCGCCTACCGTAGAAAGGGATTCCCCGGGATCCCATAGGTGTCATTTCCCCCGATATATTTGGGCGCCAGGTAGGGGGAGCTGAGGCTATGAAAATCTGGTCTAAAAGATCAGCGCGTCGACTTCTTCATCGTGATGGCTCCGAAGAATAAGGCGGCCCCAGCGGTCGGCTTGTCTGGAGCCGGTCTGTCTGCACCAGTGCGGGTAATCGACGGGGCAGACACTGGCAGCAGAGGACGTTAAAGTTATCTCCATCACTCTAGGGCCATGAGCCAGGCGAGCGGTGTCGTGTGCAGTCGCAACAACCATCCGCGTGGCGACAAAAAGCTAAGTCACACAAAACCTTGAGCAATTTCCTTTTTTTACACAGGGTTATTTTCCTCGAAAGATCTTGCTCCTTGTATGGAGAACCTGCACGCAAAGGAACCCTTTTGCTATTGGGAACACCCTTGTTCTGTTTTGAGTCCGCTCAAAAGTTCAAGCGGCTGCGACGAGAATGGAAAGGTGGCTTGCCCGGCAGCAAGTGCCCCCCGGTAGGCTGCTAAGGATCAGTTCCTCAAAGCGCCACAACACGGGTTTACGTGCCGGCAACCCTATCCAGCTAAGCGTAGGGTGTGTACATACAAAGAAAGATCAAACAAGAAGATGGCACGCACTATTTCAAAATACTACAAAGTTATATTACATCAGCGGTTGTCGCGGTTTTAACTTAAGATAAAATTGTCTTGGTCATGAACTCGCAACGGCAATGAGGAAAGGCTGGCTAGTCCCGGCGCTGGCCTTCCACCCTCTTGACTCCGTCAATGCAGCTGATGACAGGCTCGATACGCTCCTCGAGTGCCTTGAGGTTCGCATCCTCCGGCAAACTCTCAAGCGCATTGGCGAAGTCGATGCTGGGGTTCTAGAACGCCACCTTGGTGAGCACCTTGGTCAGGGCGCCCCGGCAGAGCCTCCGAGCGTCATTGGCCAGATAGGTCGCTCGTTTGGAGCAGAGCTGCTCCAGGGCGTCGAGGATGCGCTCGAACAAGGTCAGGCTAGAATTGGGGCATATGTTCGCCCCCTGGGAGTACCTGACGTCCGGCATGCCCATGACGGCTAGCCGCGTGGTGAGCTTCTCTGCAACGTCGATGAGATGGCCAATCCAGAGATTTACGCTGCCCACATAGTCCTTGTGGGCAGCGGCGTCATCCTTCCGTAGCTACCTCTCGCTCTCAAGGGCCTTTTTAGGGTTTCCTCGCGGGCCATGACCTCCGAAAGCGTCCCTTCCAAGGTGTCCATTTTTAGCTTTAGACCATCAATGGAGCCGTTGGCCTCGGAGAACAGCTTGGTCTTGTCAGAGAAGCGACCTGCAAATCCGCCAGAGTGCGGTTGGTCGTGTCCCTCTCCTCCGTCAGTGCCGAGATCTCCTTCCTCGGCCCCTCCCGCTCCAGCTCCAGCTTCTCCACCTTGCTGGCTTGGTCCAGGGCCAGAGCATTCAGTGCGTCTTTGTGCTCCTGCTCCAGCTCCTGGGTCCGCTGCGCGACGATCTTCCCGATTTCCTCGTCCTTGTCATGGAGCGTGGCGGCAAGCGCCTGCTCACGGGCAACGAGGTCCTCCTCTTGAGTGTCTAGCAGAGCTTGCTGCTGCCTCCAGTCAGCTTCGTCCTTGGTGGCCTGTTCCTTTGCCGCCTCTTGGGACTTCTTGATGTCGACCTGCTTCAGGAGGAGCTCTCGCTTGCGCTCGTCCAGCTCACCCTAGGAGTTCCTCAGTTCCTCTTGGGCCTCGCTGAACCAAACTTGTGTCTGAGCGACGCGCTCCTGAAAATCCACTTCCGCCTTGTTCACAGCCGCCATCCTAGAGTTCACCTTATCCTGGCGGGCACGATGGAGCGCCGGAAGCTTCTGGAAATTGGTGCTTATGGCCCGGAGGTGCTTCTCCTCTTGGGAACCTCCGCCGCTGGCGCGCGGTTCATCGACAACCTGGAGCCCGGTGGTGGCGGGTGCCTCATCGTCGAGCACCTCCCCCTCGGCTGGCGCTCTGGTGTTTGCCGTCCCTGCGAGGCGGATGAACAGATCATCACCCACCTTCAACTACTTGCCGGGGTGGGGGCTGCAAGGGAGTAAGGTTGGTCATCGGCCACCCCCTCCCCGGCGGGCTCCTTAGCGGCCTCCTCGGTAGCAGCCTTGCCGGCCTCCCCGGAAGGACCCTTGGCAGCCTCCTCGGTGGCACCCTTGGCGGCCTCCCCGGCAGGCCCCTTGGTGGCCTCCTCGACAGCGGACTTGGCAGCTTCCTCAGCCGCGATCCTGGTGGCCTCAGCTTCGGCATCCTTGGAGACCTCCTCGATGATGGCGTCAACGTCCACCTGGTCCATCGAAGGAGGGTCTGGAAACCAGAAAGGAGAATGAAGCGAGGCCAAAATCAAAGTTCAGAACAAAGAAAAGAAAGGACATTGGATGGCAGAGATAGCAAGGGACGGGAGGCAGGCCGCTTACCTGTGCCGAGTTGAGAAGAAGTGGTTCCCTCCCCGCCAACATTCATTGCCGGGACGGAGCCACCAATGCCCATGCTTTCCCCCTCTTCCTCCAGGCATGTGGGCTCGGTGGTAGGTGCCCTTGCCAGGGACGCCCCTCTGGGTGGCGTGGTCGTCGGGGGTGACGTGTCAAGGGCGCCCTCAGCGGCTCCTCCTGTTGCCGCTCTCGTCCTTCAAATCTGGCAAGGTCAGCACCAAGGATTCATGCCCCAACGCCCGCTGGTGGGGAGTGAATAAAAAACTCACGCTGGGGCTGAAGTGGGGGATGCGCCGAGGGTTGTTGTCCAGGCTGATCAGCACCAACTTTAGCGTGCGTGGAGCGCTCGCCGGGGGCTCATCGTCCTCGAAGCTTTGGCCCTCTTCACCGCCCTCTGGGCCAGCGTCTCCGTTCACTGCGAAGATAAGATCAAGATAGGGAAAGTTGGCACGGGCGAAGGGTCAGGAAATGATGAAGGGCAAGGTGCGTACTCGTCCTCCTTCGCTGGCCTCCTCTTCCTCTTCGGGCTGAAGGACCCAAGGTTGAAGTCGGCCTCCGAGGCGGCATCTGCAAGAGGGGGAGAAGGGGATGGGGTCCTGTGCTGCTTGGATGAGGAAGAGGTGGCGGCCGCGGCTTTCTTCGTTGCCGCAGCCCTCGTCTGGCGCGCGGGCTGCGCCTGGGCCTATTGCCGCAGCGAGGCCCTGCTAGGCCAGACCGGCTCACCGGAGCTAGCCCGCCACAAGACACGTTTCCTCCCCGGGGTCGAGGAGTCATCCCCCTCGGTCTCCTCTTCGGCCGACTCCTCCATTGCTTCTTCAATGAGGGGAACCCCAGCGCCGGCGCCGCCTGGTTCCCCGGCAGACCCCGTCCACATGGAAAACTCCCTCTCTTCTTCGGCCACGTCGGCCTCATCCTCCATAGTGTCGAGGCTGCCGACCTCCTCAACAAGTGCTGCCTCCTCCGCCCTGGCGGCAATGTACGCCAGATCCTCCTCAGTGGTGTCACCGATGAGCTGCGGCTCGTCATGAACATACCTCTTCGACAAGTTGTCGAAGAATGCCTACACCAGCTCCGCCATTGGCTCAACCCAGGTTGGATAGAGGCCATGCGCGTTGAAAATTGGCATCATGGCGATGATGGCAGTCTGGCAAGAGTTGTTTCTCAATGGGACTACCCCCGCTGGTAACCCGAACAGAGACTTGCCGGCCTTGGCAGCCTTGCCGGTCCTCTCAACCCTGCCGACCTCGTCAACCTTGAGATGAAAAAGCCTTTGGCAAAGATGGGCATGCTGTAGCACCGTGAAGTTGTGGTTTAGGCCGGGGCAGAGCCTCATGATATCGGCCGCATTCCTGAAATCCCAGGCCAGCCTCCCCTTATTGTGCAGCGGAGCAATCCTACGGCGGATGAAGTTAGCCCTGATCATCTCGAGAGTGAGCCCGGCCGAGGTGAGGTGATGGATCCTGGTGATGGCAACCGTGAGCTTCTCGTCATCGGCGTCAAGATCGCCCCGGTCTTTGCTACGGACCGGCGGCCTCCGACGCAGCCAGCAAAACTCCTACGGATATGTCTCCTCGATCCAGCACCACCGGCCCCGCCACTCGTCCCACCTCTCCTTTTAGGCACCCTACGGGTACGTGCCCCTACTCTGGGTCCTCGGGATCCAAGTGATGCAGTCAGAGATGGCACCCCCTGGCTAGATGCGAGGGGTGAAGTAATGGCGGAAGAGAACCATGCTGGGATACACTCCGGCGAAGCGCTCACAAAGGTGGGCAAAGAAGGCCATGCACGCCACAGCGTTTGGCATGAATTCCAGAAGGTGGAAGCCGTAGGTGTGCATGATGTCATTGAAGAAATCTGAGAAAGGGGGCAGAGCCCACGGGAGAAACAGTCGACAAAGAAAGGATACCGGTTTGGACCGGCCTTGGCAAAGGAGGCGGGGATGATGCGCATGGCAGGATGCCCCGACGTCTCCCTCCCCCACAGGGGACGGAACTTCTCCTTGAGGGTGAGCGCGTCGACCATCGAGGTGAAGAGGGCGCACTGCATTCACATCTCCACCAACTTGCTCTCCGGCGCCTCCTTCCCCCGGCGTCCTTGGCCGCTCCCTTGCCCTTGCTTGTCTTGGGCGCCATGGCGGCTGAGAGGAGGTGAGCGATCAAGAGCAATGGGGGCGTGGCGGCATTGGGCAGAGGCGAAAGCTTCGGTTTGCGCTTGGAGAAGAAGAGGGGAACGACGGTTCCAAAATTGGAAAGGGCGCAGAGGGTAAATGAGCAGCGCCCCTGTGGTTTCCTCTTTTTTATGGGGAAGACGCGGGCCGCCTCTTTACTGTTCACCGCGAGGTCACGCAAGCGTGCTGCGACCGTTCCACCCATAACCCCTGCGTCACGCACTCAATGCGGGTCATGGGGAAGTGCAACTGGCGAAGAAATTACCACGGTTAAAACTCTGCCATGTGTGCCCACGCACCATTCTGGGCCTGGCCCAACAACGGTTCGCGCTTATGTCTGGCCCATGCCCGGGGGCTCCTATCAGTGTACAAAAGTAGTTGCCTTTCTGTACCCCTTTACTTGTGCATGGGCAGTCGTAGCCACACCTGCGGCCATGCTTGGCGTGACAGAGGAAGGAAAGATACAAGGCTACCGAGGCAGCACTCAAATCAGAGGCATGAAGAGAAAAGGGGCAAGATGGATCTCCCCTGACAACACTCTTGCCGAGGCGGCCTACATAGCCCCGGCAAGAGCCTCCCTGGGGCAATTCGCCCCACACCAGCGAGACCGTCACCCTTGAGCCTAAGAGCTCTGACACCATCGATAACGTCAAGACCAAGACTCGAGGGCGCCCGCGTGGTGGCATGCCGTCTTTATGAAGACCAAGGGCCTGCGAGCCTAGATAAGAACCAGAAGATGAAGACCCTCGGCAAGATCCTTGCTGGGGACGGCCACGAGGCCCCGGCAAGACCCTTACCGGGGGCATCTGCGGGGCCACGGGTAGGCTCGCACCCACCAACGTCTCGCTACCCCGCGGCCGTTCCGACGCGGCAACCAGCCCGCCAACTAGGCAAGCACCTGCGTGGCAGCATGCAGCTTCTAGGCCAACTAGTCAAGCACCTGCGTGGTGGCATGCAGATCTTCGTGAAGACCCTGTCACCGCACCAGCTCAGTAACCAGCCAACCAGCATGGCGCTGCATGCCTCGTCAGCTTGGACGCGCGTCGAAGCAAGGTGAGGCAGCGACGGACGGGACGAGCTCTGTTGCCGTCCCCGATAAAGTAAGAGGGCACATCGGTAGCGCATTAAATGTGTTTGTCCTACGGTGCCAGTCGATAAACTTGTACACTGTAGATACTTTTCACCTCCTGTGTGCCACTGTGGCAACCCCTTTGTCATATAAAAGGAGGCCCGAGGTGTACTGTGGAAGGATTCGGACTTTTTTGGACTGGGCATGCACCGCAGCTAGTTCAAGAACTCAAGAACACCAAATAAACACAGACATGCAGGACTAGGGTTTTATGCATCATTTGCGGCCCGAACCTGGGTAAAAATCCCCTCACGCTGATCTTTTAGACCTGCTCTTTGCGCAGCTCCACGCCCGCCAACCATAGAAAGGGATTCCCCGGGATCCCATAGGTGTCGTTTCCCCCGACATTGAGAGAGCCAAAATTATGCTATGTTTTAATGGAATGGCTCTATGTGCTTCACTTAAATTTTTTGAGCTTTGGAATTGGTCTAGTGCTTCACTTATATCTTTTTGAGCACGGTGTGCTTTAATATTTTCGGAGAAATACTCTCATGTTTCACTTAGATTTATTTGAGAGTTAGTACATTTTTGAAGAAATTGTCTCATGCTTCACTTATATTATTTTGAGAGATGAAATTTTTTATGCTCATGTTCTTCAATTAAATTTGTTTGAGCTTATCAAAAGCAATTGAAACATATGAAATTAGTCCCAAAGTGATAGATATTTAAGAGGGATATAAGAAAAACTTTCATGAAGATCATGGAACAAAATAAACTTGATTCCTTGTAATAGTTTTGAGATATGATGATAATAATATGTGAGTCATGTTGGTGAGTAATTATGCTTTAATAAGAATATTGGTGTTAAGGTTTGTGATTCCCTATGCAAGCACGAAAGTCAATGGTTATGCAATGAAATTACATCCTACGTGTGGTGCATTATTCCGTGTTAGTTATGCTTAATGCTCGTTTATGTGAATTTTCATTTCTTTGTTGGATGCTTCTTAATCTATTTGCTAGCCTTCATTTGTATTAAGTAGAAATACTACTTGTGCATCCAAATTCCTTAAACCAAGTTTTTCCATATGAGTCCACCATACCTACCTATATGCGGTATTTCCGTGTCGTTCTAAGTAAATTTGTATGTGCCATCTCTAATTTTCAAAATGAATTTCGTTTTTGTGTGCTCGTACCGCTCATGAAACGGCAGGGGTGGCCAATATTTTCCATGCTAGATGTGTTATTCTTAAGATGATTGTTTATTCACTTTTCATTGAACGAGAGTATGGTGGTAATAGGGATGCCCAGTCCCGGAATGAAAAAGAAATTTACTTTATGTTGTCAAATAATAAATTCCTTGAAAAGTGTTGGTATGGACGGTACCCGTGGATACGGCTAACCGTGGAATGTGAAAGTATGGTGGGAAAAGGAATAAACTTTATTTTATGTTTGGGAACCGCCTAATATATATATATATATATCATGGAAAGTGTTGGGAATTACTTGGTCATTTTCGTTGACGGGAAAAGTATGCCTCCCAAAAAAAATTATCTCTCAATTTAAGCTTTGAGCTCTGGCAGCTCTACAAATCTCTGCTTCCCTCTGCGAAGGGTCTATCTATTTACTTTTATGCAATTTTTATTTTTCTTTTAAGTCTCCATCTTATCTTATAAAGCACCAACTAGGGAGCACTATGATCATATTTGATCATTGGATGTAGCTACTATTCGAGTGTGTTTCGTGAATGGATCAATGATTGAGCATGATGGGCTAGGGATAACTTTATTTAATGTTGATATTTTTGAAAGACATGGTTGCTTGTTGATATGAATGAGTATTAAGATTTTCATGTCAAAACTGTACGATTGCTTTGAACCATCTAAAAATTCCAAATGTCCAGGCTACAAAAGAAAATAATATGTGATGAACATGTTAGGCAACATTCCACATAAAAAATTCTGTTTTTATCATTTACTGACTCGAGGACGAGTAGGAATTAAGCTTGGGGATGCTGGTACATTCCAACGTATCTATAATTGTTGATTGCTCCATGATGTTATATTATCAATATTGAATGTTTTACAATCATTTTATAGCAACTATATATCATATTTTGGGATGAACCTATTGACATAGTGTCCAATGTCAGTTGTTGTTTTTGCTTGTTTTTTACTTCGCAGAATATCCCTATCAAACGGAGTTCAAATGCAGCAAAACTTTTTGGAGAATTTTGTGGACCAGAAGACAAGTTGGGAGCCAAGGAATTGGACGACGGAAGGCCCGTGGGGACCACAACCCACCAGGGCGCGCCAGGAGGGCCAAGCACCATGATGGGTTATCGGGCCCATGTTGACGGTTTCCTGGACTACGGGGTACTCACCACATCATCTCCCGACCAGGTGCATCGGGCAAAGGACCGCCATGGCGGTTCACTGTTGGGCCAGTTCGGGCAGCCTATGCCGCATACAAGGGATATTCCACGAGACTTGGCGCCCAAGACAAAGACTCTTCTAAACCCTAGGCCTCTGGTACATTATATAAACCGAGGCCAGGCTAGTCAATAGAGGTTCTAATATTCATTAGAACAATCTCGTGGTAGATACATGTACCCTGTACTACACCCATATTAATACAATCAAAAGCAGGACAAAGGGTATTATCTCTTTGAGAGAGCCTGAACCTGGGTAAAATATTGTGTCCGTGTTACCATCGCTTCAAGACGCCTAGCTTAGGACCCCTACTATGAGATATGCCGGATAGAGAACCGTCATTGGTGCTTTCATTGAGAGCCTGCTAGGTGATCGTCGCGGTTCGATGGGTCATCCTCATCTACACCAGTTCCGAGCTTGTCGATCAAGATCGGATGAAATTTCTGCGGCGACACGAACCAGGTGTTGTCCTTCCATTAAATCTATTTATCGCCGTTTAATATGTGGGAGAATGTTGTCTGTTGGCCTATGCTATTTTTTGTTCGCAAGCCTAACTAGAATCGGTATTATACTGCCGATCTGATTTGATCTGTGGTGGCGGCCGCCGTGTGCTGTCGAGTCAAAATCAGCCATGATTTTCCACCGCCCTGGTTTTGGAACATAGATATCGCAGATGATTAGATAGATCGCTGCTGCCATAAAAGTTATCCTGCGCGCGCACACGCTCGTTGTTACTGTACGCAAGGATAGCCGGGGGAGGCCAGCACTCCAAGTCCCGAGTGCCCGGGGCCGACAAGGATTCAGATCGGCGGCAACACACGGGGAGATTCCATATCCTTCCTTTTGTCTTCATATCTTCCCCCAATAATAAAAGCACGGAGTGCTTCTAGTCGTCCATCGCATATTTTTGCAGAAACCCCCTGCCTTTTCTATTAATTCAGTCGCAGTCCATTTTTAAGTGAGAACGAATCGTTTTCTTTTTTTGCATTTTACACAAAACCCCCTGCCTTTTATACTAATCAACCCGCGGTCCATATTTAAGTCAGCAAGATCATTTTTTGTTTTAACAGAAAACCCCCTGACTTTTCGGTTAATCAATCCGCAGTTTATCTAAAATAAAATTATACATATCTTTTAAACCATAACTCCGATTCTAACATATTATATATGAAATTTGATTAGAAAAACATGTAGAATCTAAATATGATGTTATTTTTAGCTGTTAAATATTTGTAAAATATTATTCTTAGTGCAAACTGAATATATAGTGCACGATCCGATCCGAATTGTAAATAAACACCCATTAAAACCAAATTGGGAGAGAAGAAAACATCGATAACCACGCATGCACACCTCTGAAACACCTCGTGAGGAAAACAACATATTTCTCATATTATTCTGAGCGAGTGTGTGTGCTCGCGCGTGAGAGAGTGCAAGAAGAGACGCATTAGGACTGACCACATTCAAACGCGTTTTCATTGTGTGAGCACTGAGGCTACCATGGCAACACAAATGTGATGGCATGTGAAAATAAAGGACGTGGACCTATTAGGGTTTTGAGTCATGATTATTGGGTTAAAAGCGTGCGTTATTTTCTCTCCCATTGCAACGCACTGGCTCTTTTGCTAGTCATTTATTAATGGCATATTTTTGGCTAGTGGTCTGTTCTGTGCATATCTCACGATAGGAATTGGCTAGACCCTAGCGTGAGGAGTAGTACAATGCTACTACTACTACTTGCTAACCTTTGTGTGAGATGCTAAGATCTCTTGTGCCGTACTGATTTTAATCTGATGATGACTAATTACTACATCATCCACTATTGTTCCATCAGGTCCTATTCGTCCTACTAATTTCATACAGTAGAAATTATTTGTGTGATAATATTTTTTGCCAGTTTGCACTATTGTATGCTATACAAATTGCGGTATGGCCTATATAACGGTGCAGTCAGCTTCCTGTCTGTGGTCCGATGAATGCAACATCTGGAAATTGAACGTCGGCACCCTAAATCAACATTGACTTCAGCGCCAGGCCACATTTCTTTAATATATTATTTTGTGAAAAATAATTATGTAAAGAATTTTTTCTATTTACTATTATTTCTTCCCTGCACTATTTTATGTCTGCAGGTAGTCACCTTCGACTGCGTCATCGGTTAACTCTATGGGCCAATGACGTCGTCATGCCTGCGTCAATCAAGTTGTGGCGTCACTTCGGCGCGTGTCTTTGTGTTAGAATCTCCGCGCGGCCAACCCGCCGGGACGACCTCGGTATTCAGGTCATATCTCTTTAATTAATTAAGTAGAAGAATTTTGTTTCTTAAGTATATTATTGTTATTATTTCTGGCCGCCACTGTTTATATGTGCGCACGAAAACTACTTTGCCTGCGCCACCTCGATGAGCGACCCTACATCGGCATCGCCGCACTATCGTTTCTTTCAGCCAGAGTCCACCATGTCGACGAGCTTCGACACGTCGGCTGACATGGGGGCTCTAGCGTCACCCGCCGACCTGCTCCATCACCTCGGCTAGACGGGGAGCTTCACCTCGCCGCATCCATTGTTCTGCATCACCACTTCATCAAGTTGAGCTCTTTGCTCGGGCACCTCAGGACCGGCTTGGGAGCTAGGACCTCGACCCGCCGCAAGCTCGGCCCGTGTCATCAACACCGAGCACATTAACTAGCTAAGTCATTTTAATGCTCAACTTTTTCTATTTTTAATATTTTTTCGATTCGACGAAGCATTATATTTTCGTTAAACAAAAAACTATGTTTGTTAAAAATGTTGTTTGTTAAAAAACACTCCTTTTGCCCAAGTTAACTAGGGTTCTTAAATTTACATGAGCCATTTTATAATAAGTGTTTTCTTCTTAGTCATTGCAAAGTGTTTTTCTATTACTCCCTTTTCCGACGCTATGTGGTCAATAGTCGGGTCGCCTGGTTTTCTCTCTAAAGTCCGCTCGAGTTTAGTTCGCTAAATTGGCGTGAGAAACACTCTGCCTTCGGGATAGGAGGTTGAGGCAGAAGGCTGACCCACTTGAAGTGTGGAGATCGTACGTATCATGTTAAAGCACGACAGAAGCACATACTAATTTTAAGACCAATTCTGACTTAGGAAAAAAACTGATCTAATTTAGATGTAAAGTTTTTATGTGAGTTTTTTGGTTTCCCAAGCTTATGGCACTTTTAACCCATTTGTGTGTCTCCAGCAGAATTATCACGGTACAACGCTGGACACGTTTAAAACTTCACCAATATCAACGCGGGGCTGCGACTAGAGCCGAACCCACCAAAAGCCAAGTACTCCATGGACTCCTCGGCAAAACGTTCTCGGATATTGCTTTATATGAATCAGTTTTGAATTGTGTCTTCGGTCAATAGTTGGGTTGCCCGGCTCCTATGATTGCCCCCTACGTTCTGCTTTGTTTGGCTAGGTGCACAAAGGGAGAACCACTGCGATTGTGCTTCCAGCTTGAATGGTTAAGCGCCTTAGTGGGGAAATCTGAAAACTAACTGACACAATGAGCATAAACTGGTCAGTGATCCGATGAGTGTGTCAAGCTATAGATCGATAGACGTTACCCCGTGTTAAACGATGGGCCTTCAATAAAATTGGTCGAAGTGTTAATGGCTAGACCTCGGTCGGCGCCAAACACTAACCGAAGGCTCGTAACGAGCCTCCCCAATTTAAGCTCTTATGACTAAGTGAAAGTTATAAAGCCTGCATATCTGATTGCCTCGTTTCCGCTAACATAACCGCCTCCGGGCACTGAGACGTCGGCTAAGCGTTGTTTTGTTATTGCAGAAACACCCTGTGTAGCATCTACAAAGTGGTGGAAGCCGACGATGGGCAACTTTCAAATGATAAACGGTCGCAACAAAGTCAAAATAAACATATTCTCAGCGTTTGTATTCAATATACGAGCGTTGCCTTCTGTAATCATTGTTATAAAGCCATAAATATGCATCAATTTGACTTAAGATTTTGGCCAAGCTGGGATGTCTGGCTCCTATGTTTACACCCTATGTTCCCGATTATTCGCTTAGGGGGTAAAGGGAGTACCTCTGCGATTGTTACTACCGTGTCATCCGAGTTAGTACCTCAGACTGGGTGAAGCTGAAAGCTAGCTATCTTAAGAATATAATTGGTCAGCAACGAAAGAAGTGAAAATTTCGGTTCATTAAGACCATAGAGTTCGGGAACTTTCCCCAAACTAAATCCTCAATATTTTCCTCCCACATTGATCAGAGATTGAGGTTTTCACTGTCATGGTTAAACATGATATCCTGGGAAAATGAACTTGTAGAGGAACTATTTTTCCCAGAAGATGTTTCTTACGTTACAAAGTAATATAACATATCTCTCCGTGTACCTTTGTTTATAAAACTGTATGGCTGGATTGCCTTGTTTGTCATAAATCTTTGCCCTCATAAAGGCTTTATAAAGTAGGACAAACACTCCCCGGCTACCGGCCGAGGAGGTTGAAGCCGATGGTCGGTCCACAAAGTTCTGTACAATGTGGATCCGAGCATTAATGATGTGAAGTACTTGGATACATAGAATCATTACACATAAAAAATGTGAGTAAAATCCATTTACTGCAACCCATATTTTAAACCCCTTGGGGCCGACCTTGGCGAGCTCGGATTTCACCAGCTATAAGCTCCTTTAAGAGATCTTTATTCTCTTTATGAGAAGTTTGTGTTAAACACAACAAAATTTTCTATCAAACGGATATCAATCCTTAATTCAGCCACTCGTGCCCACATTAAGTCTCGGGGGCTACTGGGCTTCACACATATCATTTACAAATATTAAAGGGGCACATCGATCCCCTGATCTGGTGCTGACACCCGACCAATGGCTCGGGGGCTACTCATTGCCTATTCAATGCAGAAAAATCAAAGTGGTCAATTTTCGGCTTGACTGAGCTATGGGCAAACGCGTCTTCGGACAACAATAGGTACCATCAGGGACTTATCCAACATCAAGCTAATATATTATGGAGACTTCTCAAAACCCTCTCTCAAGGGTGCATCTCGGATTTTAGGCCGACACACACCTTGAGGGCTATTGGTTGTACATCTCATCAGCAAATAAATTGCACCAATCGAAAATAAAATCCGCAAACAATCAGCCCATGGCCGAGGTGGTGCACAACCTCAGAAGCAGTCCGGTGTAAAGCTCGGATGCAAGTGACTGGCTCCACAGAGGGAATTTCCAACATTAATCTCGGCCGAACTCCTTTGACTTTTTCGAGCAAAGGTGATCTACGACACCTCGGATACAGTCCGGTGTTGGAGCTCGGATACAGTCCGATGTTGGAGCTTGGATACCGTCCGCCGTTGGAGCTCGGACGCCAGAGGACACCGCCGCATGGGAAACACTTCGAACTCGATGTGTGGCGTAAAAATAACTGGGCATTGATAAAAGCCAAAACTTAAAGGGTTCCTCAAATGCCCGACGTGTGAACTCTTCAGATCCAGCTCGGTGATCCTCAAGATCAAAGATGGGAAGATTTGTTGGACCAGTTTTCAATATCGAGAACTGATATGTCTCCAACGTATCTATAATTTTTTACTGTTCCATGCTATTGTATTATCTGTTTTGCATGTTTTATATACGTTAATATGCTATTTTATATTATTTTTGGGACTAACTTATTAACCCAGAGCCCAGTGCCAGTTTTTTTCCTTGTTTTGAGTTCTACACAAAAGGAATATCAAATGGAGTCCAAACGGAATAAAACTTGCGCGGTGATTTCTCTTGGACCAGAAGACACATGTGGGACTTGGAGATGAAGCCAGAGGAGTCTCGAGGAGGCCACAAGCCTCAGGGGCGCGCCCAGGAGGGGGGGTGTCCTGAGGGCTTGTGGGCCCCTCGGAGCTCCTCCAACCCTAATTCTTGGCCTATAAATTCAGAAATATTCCCAAACGACCAGAAGCATCCACCAAAATGCTTTTCCCCCGCCAAAACCTTCTGTACCCATGAGATCCCATCTAGGGACCTTTTCCGGCACCCTGTCAGAGGGGGATTCGATCACGGAGGGTTTCTACATCAACTCTATTGCCCTTTCGATGAGGCGTGAGTGGTTTACCACAGACCTACGGGTTCATAGCTAGTAGCTAGATGGCTTCTTCTCTCTCTCTCTCTCTCTCTCTCTCTCTCTCTCTTTGATCCTCAATACCATGTTCTCCTCGATTTTCTTGGAGATCTATCCGATGTAATATTCTTTTGTGGTGTGTTTGTCGAGATCCGATGAATTGTGGATTTATGATCAGTTTATTTCTGAATATTATTTGAATCTTCTCTAAATTCTTATATGAATGATTTGATATCTTTGTATTTCTCTTTGAATTATTGGTTTAGTTTGGCCAACTACATTGGTTTTTCTTGCAATGGGAGAGGTGCTTAGTTTTGGGTTCAATCTTGCGGTGATCTCACCCAGTGACAAAGTAGGGGTAGCGAGAGATGTATTGTATTGTTGCCATCAAGGGTAAAAGATGGGGGGTTTATCGTATTTCTTGAGTTTATCCCTCTACATCATGTCATCTTGCTTAAGGCGTTACTCCGTTCTTATGAACTTAACACTCTAGATGCATGTCGGATAGCGGTGGATGTGTGGAGTAATAGTAGTAGATGCAGGCGGGAGTCGCTCTACTTGACATGGACAAGATGCCTATATTCATAATCATTGCCTTGGATATCGTCATAACTTTGCGCTTTTCTATCAATTGCTCGACAGTTATTTTTTCACCCACCGTATTATTTTCCTTCGAGAGAGAAGCCTCTAGTGAAACCTATGGCCCCCGGGTCTATTTTCCATCATGTGTTCTCAAATCTATAAACCAAAAATACCTCGCTGCAATTTATTTACTTTACTTTTATTTTGTTTTATGTTTTAGTAATCTTGTATATCTATCTCTATCAGATCTCACCTTTGCAAGTGACCGTGAAGGGATTGGCAACCCCTTTATCATGTTGTGTGCAAGTGCTTGATTGTTTGTGCAGGTGCATAGATTGGAGGCTTGTGTGTATCTCCTACTAGATTGATACCTTCGTTCTCAAAACTGAGGGAAATACGTATCTCTACTTTGCTACATCACCCTTTCCTCTTCAAGGGAAAAACCAACGCAAGCTCAAGAAGTAGCAGAAAGAATTTTTGGCGCCGATGCTGGGGAGATCTACATCAAACCTACCAAGTACCCATTATAAAATCTCATCTCTTGCATTACATTATTTTCCATTTGCCTCTCGTTTTCCTCTCCCCCACTTCTAAAATGTTTTCAAAAAAATACAAAAATATTTGCCATTTTATTCGCCCTTCTTCTGTTCGTCTCTTCATTTGCTTTTTGTTTGCTCGTGTGCTAGATCGGGTTGTTTCCATCATGTCTGAATCTGGGGAGGTTATCATTGAAAATTTTGAAAATATTTCTAGCATAAATCTTGAGGAAAAACTCAATTCTTGTTCTTTAGATCACGAAACTAAACCCCTCCTAATTATAAAGCAAAAACTTTTCATGTGGGAGACGGTAATATTATTGGGAAAAGTGTCATTCAAGAATACTTTGATTGTACGGGAACAATGCCTATTAATAAGAGATCTATTCTTCTTGAGACAAATTGTTATACGAATGCTATTGTCATGCTCATTAATAAATTAGAGAGAAAAATTGTGCACATCCATCCCGCTTTGCAAAAGGTGTTTTACGAACTCCCCAATATTAATCATCCTAAAGCCAAAAAGATTGCCACAATTATCCTTATGCGGGAATTTGATTTTATAATACAAGAGGCTAGGGAAATTTTTGCTTTCTATAATAAAGATATTGAACATCCTTCGGAGGAGAGTTATCAATCTTATAGTGACAATCTTAGGAGGAGAGTTCCCTACTCAGAAATTACCCAAACTATCTACCTTGAAACTTATGATGAATTTGATTGGATAACTAATGGAATTCATGTAGGATTAAATGATGATTGGTTAGAAGAGATGATTAGGGAACCTATTAAAAATGAGATACGGTTTTATATGATGATATTTATGGTGATGATCTAGACTACGGGTATATGAATGTCAAGGTCACTAATTAGAGTCCTTTCCATGAATTGAGTTCACCTATTAGAAAGGAAAGGAAACAAAAAGAAGATTTGCTAAGAAAAGTTTTGGAAGATTTGATTAAGAAGGAGTTGCATAACAATACCTAGATCTATGCTTTATGCCTAGCTAGGGGCGTTAAACAATAGCGCTTGTTGGGAGGCAACCCAATTTTATTTTTATGTTTTTGGTTTTTGGTTCTGTTTTGCAATAAATGCACATTATTACCTCTATAGTAATAGTGTTTTGGTGTTCTAATTAGTGTTTTTTCCAAGTAAGACCTTTGGGATGACTTACGGTGATAGTTGATTTGATCTTGCTGAAAAACAGAAACTTTTGCGCCTAGTAAAACAATTGTAAAAAATCACAGAAGCATGCTTTTGATCTGAAGTTTTACACAAGATTGATATACAAATTTCCCAAGTTGTCCTAATTTTTCAGAATTTTTGGAGTTATACAAGTATTCGAAGATTTCAGATTGCTACAAACTATTCTCTTTTTGACATATTCTGTTTTCTATCTGTTGTTTGCTTATTTTAATGAATCTATGGGTAGTATCGGGGGGTATGAACCATGGAGAAGTTGGATATACTAGATATTACACCAATATAAATTAAGAATGAGTTCACAATAGTACCAAAACATGGTGATTTATTTTCTTATACTAACGGATCTCACGAGTTTTCCGTTGACTTTTGTGTTGTGAAGTTTTCAAGTTTTGGGTAAAGATTTCATGGACTATGGAATAATGATTGGCAAGAGCCTAAGCTTGGGGATGCCCAAGGAAACCCAAGGTAATATTCAAGGACAACCAAGCATCTAAGCTTGGGGATGCTCCGGATGACATCCCCTCTTTCGTCTTCCTCTATCGGTAAAATTACTTGAGGCTATATTTTTATTCACCACATGATATGTATTTTGCTTGGAGCGTCTTGTATGATATGATTCTTTGCTTTTTAGTTTGACACAATCATCCTTGATGTACACACCTTTTGAGAGGGACACACGTGGATCGTGAACTTATTAGAATACTCTATGTGCTTCACTTATATCTTTTGAGCTAGGAAATTTGCTCTAGTGCTTCACTTATATCTTTTTAGAGCACGGCGGTGGCTTTATTTTATAGAAATTATTGAAATCTCATGCTTCACTTATATTATTTTGAGAGTCTATCTAAACAGCATGGTAATTTTCTTAGGTTATGAATTTAGTCCTAATATGATGGGCATCCAAGAGGGATATAATTGAAACTTTCACATAAAGAGCATTGGATACTACGAGAACTTTGAAATTTATGATTGTTTTGAGATATAAAGATGGTGATATTCGAGTCATGCTAGTGAGTAATTGTGGATTGGTAGAAATACTTGAGTTAATGTTTGTGATTCCCGTAGCATGCACGTATGGTGAACCGTTATGTGATGAAGTCGGAGCATGATTTATTTATTGATTGTCTTCCTCATGAGTGGCGGTTGGGGACGAGCGATGGTCTTTTCCTAGCAATATATCCCCCTAGGAGCATGTGTGTAGTACTTTGTTTCGATAGCTGATGACCCACAAGTATAGGGGATCTATCTTAGTCATTTCGATAAGTAAGAGTGTCGAACCCAACGAGGAGCAGAAGGAAATGATAAGCGGTTTTCAGCAAGGTACTCTCTGCAAGCACTGAAATTATCATAACAGATAGTTTTGTGATAAGATAAATTGTAACGAGTAGCAAGTGATAAAAGTAAATAAGGTGCAGCAAGATGGCCCAATCCTTTTTGTAGCAAAGGACAAGCCTGGACAAACTCTTATATGAAGGAAAGTGCTCCCAAGGACACATGGGAATTATCGTCAAGCTAGTTTTCATCACATTCATATGATTTGCGTTCGGTACTTTGAGAATTTGATATGTGGGTGGACCGGTGCTTGGGTACTGTCCTTACTTGGACAAGCATCCCACTTATGATTAACCCCCATTGCAAGCATCCGCAACTACAATAGAAGTATTAAGGTAAACCTAACCATAGCATGAAACATATGGATCCAAATCAGCCCCTTACGAAGCAACACATAAACTAGGGTTTAAGCTTCTGTCACTCTAGCAACCCATCATCTACTTATTACTTCCCAATGCCTCCTTCTAGGACCAAACAATGGTGAAGTGTCATGTAGTCGACGTTCACATGACACCACTAGAGGGATGACAACATACATCTCATCAAAATATCGAACGAATACCAAATTCAAATGACTACTAATAGCAAGACTTCTCCCATATCCTCAGGAACAAACATAACTACTCACAAAGCATATTCATGTTCATAATCAGAGGGCATAATGGATCTGAACATATGATCTTTCACCAAGTAAACCAACTAGCATCAACTACAAGGAGTAATCAACACTACTAGCAACCCACAGGTACCAATCTGAGGTTTGGATACAAAGATTGGATACAAGAGATGAACTAGGGTTTGAGATGAGATGGTGCTGGTGAAGATGTTTATGGAGATTAACCCCCTCCCAATGAGAGGATCGTTGGTGATGATAATGGTGATGATTTCCCCCTCCCGGAGGGAAGTGTCCCCAGCAGAACAGCTCCGCCGGAGCCGTAGATTGGTTCCACCAAGGTTCCGCCTTGTGGCGGTGGAGTCTCGTCCCGAAAGCTTGCTTATGATTTTTTCCTCGATGAAAGACTCCATATAGAAGAAGATGGGTATCGGAGGGCCACCAGAGGGCCCATGAGGCAGGGGGCGCGCCAAGGGGGGTAGGGTGCGCCCCCCACCCTCGTGGCTGGTGGGTGTCCCCCCTCTGGTACTTCTTGAGCTCAGTATTTTTTATATATTCTGGAAATAACTTCCGTGAAGTTTCAGGACTTTTGGAGTTGTGCAGAATAGGCCTCTAATATTTGCTCCTTTTCCAGCCTAGAATTCCAGCTGCCGGCATTCTCCCTCTTTATGTAAACCTTGTAAAATAAGAGAGAATAGGCATAAGTATTTTGACATAATGTGTAATAACAGCCAATAATGCAATAAATATCGATATAAAAGCATGATGCAAAATGGATGTATCAACTCCCCAAGCTTAGACCTCGCTTGTCCTCAAGCGAAAGCCGAAATCGAAAAATATGTCCACATGTTTAGAGATAGAGGTGTTGATAAAAATAAAAAGATGTCATACGTCTTCCTTGTCCAACGTCAACTCTTAGCATGTCATACTTTAATGAGTGCTCACAATCATAAAAGATGTCCAAGATAGTATATTTATATGTGAACCTATCTTTCTTTATTACTTCATATTAATTGCAACGATGACCAAAACTATGTTTGTCAACTCTCAACAACTTTTATTCATCACACTCTTAATATGTGAGATCATTACTCTCCATAAAATCCATATGATCTCTTTATTTCTTTTTATTTCTTCTATTTTATTTTATTCCCTCAATATCATAGAAAAATCATCAAGCCCTTGACTCAACACTAATCTTTATTATATATATAGCTCACGGACTCGATTACTGTAACGCCCCGTATGTAACTTACATATTTGTATTCCAACTCTTGACATTTCCAGCTCTAAGTTATGATACCCCTCGTGGTTGGGTTTTGTCTTTGTTTTGCATTTTGTCCATGTCATGCATCTCATATCATGTCATCATGTGCATCGCATTTCCATATGTGTTCGTCTCATGCATTTGAGCTTTTTCCCCGTTGTCCGTTTTGCGATCCGGCACTCCTATGTCCTCCGCCGTCCCCTTTTGCCTCTTTTCGTGTGCGAGTGTTAAACGTTCTCGGATTCGACTGAGACTTGCCAAGCGGCCTTGGTTCACCACCGGTAGACCGCCTGTCAAGTTTCGTGTCATTTAGAGTTCGTTTGATACTCCAACGGTTAACCGAGGAACTGTAAATGCCTCGTGTGTGTTGCAGCCCAAAACCCCTCCAAAGTGGTCGAAAACCCATCTAAACCCCCTCCATCCTATCGGTCGTTCGATCACGATCGCGTGGCCAAAAACCGCACCTCATTTGGACTCTCCTAGCTCAAGGAATCTATATATAGGCCTCCCCCTCCGAAATTTCGGGTCCAAAACCCTAGTCTTCCCCTTCCTCCGCGCCCCGGACACGTCCGCCCGGCGCTGGACGCGTCCGCACCGCCGCCCGGACCAACCAGCTGTCGCCACGTGTCACAGCTGCCGTCCCCGCGCCGCCGGCCCGCCGCAGG
>NC_041390.1:329706638-329738962 GCF_002162155.2 Triticum dicoccoides | reverse complement strand
CCTCACCTCCCCGCCGGCCGTCGCGGCACGCCGCCGCCGCCCGCCGGCGCTCTCCCGCGCTCGCCCACCGGCGCGTCTCTCTGCGGCGCCCCACGCCAGATCCGGCCCGGACCCCACCTTCTCCGGCCACCTCGACCAACTCCGGCGAGAAGCCGCAACTCCGGCGAACTTCCCAGCCAACCTCGGTTCACGTGCTGGCCAGATCCAGCTACAGTAAACCCTAGGTCGATTTTGCCTAAGTCCTTTTTCTGCATATTTTTTTAGCTATCTTCATCATACCATATCCCATCATCCGTAGCTCCATTTCACGCGTGTGATATATCAAATTGTCCGTCTGGATGTGCTCTTTATTTTGTTCCATTTCATAATGATTGTTTGAGTCCTTCTTGATGCCTAAAATGCTGTTGCAAGAGTGCTATAAAATGTTAGTTTCTGTTTCTTAACAGATTATGGGCATTTGTCATTTTTGCCATGATTATTGTGTGCCTCCTATGAACTTGAGCCCTACATTTGTTTTCGGCTATGCCATGCCATCTTTTTACAGGGGTGTATTCCATATATTTTTGTGATCTATGTGGTGACTAGAATAAGCATGCAAAGTAGCCCTCGTGATGTTGCTGATTTCAGGGACTTAGAATTCTTCTAAGTCATTTCCCTGGTGTTATTTTTATGCCATGTATTCATGTTGCTACAGAGTGATCCATGCCTCTTTTGAGCATATTCAGTAAGAATGATTTTGAGACATTGTTATGTTCTATCCATCCATGTCTTTGTTTGCAATTATCGAGTACCCTAGCATGACACAGTCTTACTCTACTTTTGCTATAAAATGTTCCTGGCAGATTGTTTACGTGTTAATCAATTTTGCCAAGGTTGTTGTAGTTGATCCATGCATGCTATGAGATGGTTCTTGCCATGGTTAGCTTCTTGATCATGTCTTCTTTCTGGGTGTATACTTAGTTTGTCATGCTATGCCTTATGGTGAGTGCGTCGAGCTCGCAAACATGCCTACGTAACTCTGTTTTTGCCATGTCCAGTTTTCTGCTAAGTCTGAATCTGTTACCGAAACTTGCTATGTTTACATGGGTGCCATTATATCTTATGATCCCTTTTGGCTTATGGTCAGTAAGGGACTTTTGTTATATGCTTTGAGTAGTTTCATCTCATGCTTTGCTTTGCCATGATCTGATCCTGTAGCAGGTTGTTATCTTGCTCTAAACTTTGCTTCCTGATGTTAAATTCTGACATGTTATTTTCACCAAGTCTGTGATGCTGTTATCTTTTGCACTTTTGCCATACTTGTTTGAACCTGCTATTTTGTGATTTAGCCGTAGCTCAGTGTTCATCTTTTGTCAAGCATCTTGAGTGGATCCCTGCCATGTGCTTTGTTGATACGTTAGAGTGCAGTAGCTTAGTTTCTTGTTGCATTTTAGGTGGCATCATGCTGTTAATCGCAGATTTGTGCCATTATTGTTTTGCTTGCCATTTGCAAACCGTGCATCCGATTCCGGTGATCTTTATATCACTTTTGATCGAAATCAACTCATCTTTCCAGTGGCGCTCTTGGTTTTCCAAGTTGAGGCTTGATTCAATCTTTTCCTTCTGGAGCACACATATGCATTGCATATTACATCCCGCATATCATGCCATGTTTTGCATCATGTTGCTTGTGCATTGCACCGTGGTTGATTGTGTTTCCCTTGCTTGTGCTCTTGCCTTGGGTAGAGCCAGGGGATGAGTACGTGATCGAGGAACCCGTTGAGTACGCTTACGAGGATCAAGCTTACGTCAACTCGGAGAACTTTGCAGGCAAGATGACCATGCCCTCGAAATCACTTCTATCTTTGCTTGCTAGTTGCTCGCTCTACTGCTATGCCTATGCTGCGATACCTACCACATGCTTTATCATGCCTCCCATATTGCCATGTCAAACCTCTAACCCACCTTGTCCTAGCAAACCATTGTTTGGCTATGTTACCGCTTTGCTCAGCCCCTCTTATAGCGTTGTTAGTTGCAGGTGAAGATTGGAGTTTGTTCCTTGTTGGAACATGATTATTGTTGGGATATCACTATTATATCTTGTCTAATTTAATGCATCTATATACTTGGTAAAGGGTGGAAGGCTCGGCCTTATTCCTGGTGTTTTGTTCCACTCTTGCCGCCCTAGTTTCCGTCATACCAGTGTTATGTTCCTTGATTTTGCGTTCCTTACGCGGTTGGGTTATAATGGGAACCCCTTGACAGTTCACCTTGAATAAAACTCCTCTAGCAAGGCCCAACCTTGGTTTTACCATTTGCCACCTAAGCCTTTTTCCCTTGGGTTCCGCGGACTCACGGGTCATCTTTATTTTAATCCCCCGGGCCAGTGCTCCTCTGAGTGTTGGTCCAAAACAGAGCCACTTGCAGCGCCACCTCAGGGAAACTTGAGGGTTGGTTTTAGTTGCACGTAGTGTTCATCTGGTGTGCCCTGAGAACGAGATACGTGCAACTGCTATCGGGATTTGTCGGCACATCGGGCGGCTTTGCTGGTCTTGTTTTACCATTGTCGAGATGTATTGTAACCGAGATTCCGAGTCTGATCGGGCCGTCCTGGGAGAAGGAATATCCTTCGTTGACCGTGAGAGCTTGTGATGGGCTAAGTTGGGACACCCCTGCAGGGATTTGAACTTTCGAAAGCCGTGCCCGCGGTTATGGGTTGATGGGAATTTGTTAATATCCGGTTGTAGAAAACTTGAAACTTAACTTAATTAAAATGGATCAACCGCGTTTGTAGCTGTGATGGTCTCTTTTCGGCGGAGTCCAGGAGGAGAACACGGTCTCGTGTTATGCTTGAACGTAAGTAGTTCTAGGATCACTCCTTGATCATAGATTCTCGACCATGCTTTGCCTTTCTCTTCTCGCTCTCTTTTGCGTAAGTTAGCCACCATATATGCTAGTGCTTGCTGCAGCTCCACCTCACTACCTTTTCCTACCCATGATCTTAAATAGTCTTGAACATGAGGGTGTGAGATTGCTGAGTCCCCGTGACTCACAGATTACTTCCAAAACCAGATGCAGGTGCCGATGATACCATTCCAGGGGATGCGACTGAACTCAAGTGGGAGTTCGATGAGGACTCGGGACGTTACTACGTTTCCTTTCCAGATGATCAGTAGTGGAGCCCAGTTGGGGCAATCGGGGATCTTATGCATTTGGGGTTGTCTTTATTTTGGTTCCGTAGTCGGACCTTGATTGTATCTGGATGTTGTAATGCTATATTTATGTATTGTGTGAAGTGGCGATTGTAAGCCAACTCTGTACCTCTTTCTTATTTAGTACTTGGGATGTGTAAAGATTACCCCTCTTGCGACATGCCTACGATGCGGTTATGCCTCTAAGTCGTGCTCCGACACGTGGGAGATATAGCCGGATCGTGGGTGTTACAAGTTGGTATCAGAGCCTTCCCCGACTTAGGAGCCCCCTGCTTGATCGAATCGTTGGTGTTGTTGAGTCTAGAAAAATGTTTTGAGTCTTATAGGATTATATATATCGAAGAGTAGGATTCTTTTTACTTCCCAGTCCCTTCGTCGCTCTGGTGAGGCATCCTGACGTAGAGTTTTGACACTTCTCTTCTCAAATTTCACTAAAAAAATTTAAGATCACGCGGGTATCTTGGAATTGTTTCGATGGTTTTGTGACGAGAACATTGTTCTTGGTGCCTCCTGACATTTAAGGGTTGTGGCAGTGTCCCGGGGAGTTGAGCTCCGAGGTGTTGTCGTCACAATTTTATCGTTGCAGTTCTAGAATAGCTGAGTTTCGCCGACATCGAAAATCTCTTTTATGCAGTTGTTGGTGAGATAACCTCGACACCACCCAGTACTGGGGCGGGAGTTCGGGAGTATTGCCATAACTCGTATAACGGATGCTTTTCGAAGGTTGAGGTAAATGATTTCCGAAGTTTCTTGGTTATGTGTTGAAGGATGGATACAGCTGGATGTAGGATTTGCTAGTTTTGGGTGAGATATTATGCTTCCCCTGTATCCCCAACACCTGATTGCATAACCAGAAAGTTTCGGGAGTCTCATAGGTGGGAATTCATGTAGCTCTAGTATTTCTTCCACAGATATTTGGTTTTTTATTGGGTAATCCTTACCAAGTATTTGTTCATATCCGTACCTTGTTGTTTTATTCATCTACCTCTATCTAAGTGGCTTCTCAATTTATGGAAGTGTGATCATCTAATTTGGAATTCATTCGTTCATTTTTGTTCGAATGTTAAGGCTATATGTTGCAATTTCGATTCATTTGATTCAGCTTGAATATATGTCTGTCAAGATGCTAACGGATGTCACCCTCTTCAGGATGGCTCCTCCAACGCGTCAGAATCCGGAACCACCGCCACCACCTCCACCTCCGGAGGCATGGCAAGCTGTGATGGCCGCTACCAACGCCAACACGCAGTTGATTATGCAACTCTTGCAAGAGCGCAACCAAGGAAATCAAGGCAATGGCAACAATCAAACTCAGTTTGCTACCCTCAACCAGTTCCTCGCAAACCAGCCGAAGTCTTTCAGTAACTGTGTCGAGGCCACAGACGCTAACGATTGGCTCGTGGATATATGCAAACATTTTGAGTGTAGCAACGTCAGGCCTGAGGACTTTGTCAAGTTTGCTTCGTTCCAACTCAAAGACCAAGCTGCTTAGTGGTATCAACAATACAAAGATTCCAGAGGAGGTCGTGTGATTACTTGGGATGATTTCCGCCAAGACTTCAAAACTCACCACATTCCTCAGAGTGTTGTTGAGAGTAAGCGTGAGGAGTTCCACAATCTGAAGCAAGGCAGCTTGTCTGTTTACCAATACAGCATCATGTTCCAGAGGCTCGCTTGTTTCACCAAGCAAGAGGTCCCAGACGAGAAGAGCATGATTTATCAATTCAGAGGTGGCCTCAGAGAAGATTTGCAACTAGCTCTTGTGCTTTTTGAGCCGAAAAAGTACGATGAGTTCTACAACATGGCACTAAAGCAAGACGCCGCTCAGCTCAAGTGCGATGCTTCCAAGAAGAGAGTCAGGGATGCAACTTCTTCTTCTTCAACTCAAATGGCAGCTAAGCAGCAAAAGTTCTGGTTGCCTTCTCCTCCGTTCTGTCAGCCTTATCGGCAGAAGAGCAAAGGTGGCAATGGATCTTCCCACCCACCCAACCCAGCCTTTCAGAACAAAGCTTCGTCTCATGCTCCAAGATCAAGTGCTCCGTATCACCGGCCGCTCTTAGAGGTTACGTGCAACAAGTGTCAGCAGAAGGGTCACTATGCAAACAAACGCTTCAACCAGAGGCGTCTTCCGCCTCCTCCTCTTGTGAGATCTGCCAGTAATGCAGTGGTCAAGCATAATCCCAGGTTTGCAAACATGTTGAATGCAGCTCAGGCAGAGGACTCTTCAGAAGTGATCATGGGTAACCTTCCTGTTAACGATATTCCTGCAAAAGTTCTTTTTGATACTGGTGCATCGCTTTCTTTCATTTCAAGAACTTTTGTTGCCAAGCATGAGTTTGTGACCGAAAAGATTCCTTTCTCGTTGAAGATTGTGTCCCCGGGCAAGCAAATGACATCTAACAATTGTGTCCCGGATGTTACTATCAAGATGGGCAACTATAAGTTTTTGTCCTCTCCAATTGTTCTTGGTGACTCGGATATTGATCTAATTCTTGGCATGGACTGGCTTTCTAAGCACAAGGCTCAACTTGATTGTGCTGCCAGGCAGATTCAATTGACACACTCGTCTGAGGATGTGATCATCTTTGCCGCTCATGATGATACCATTCGGCTGTTTTCTCTCAATGAGAAGGGCCAGTTGAATGCCATCTCTCAGATTACAGTCATTTGTGAATATCAAGACATCTCTCCAGAAGAGCTTCCAGGAATGCCTCCTCACCGGCCATTTGAATTCGTCATCGATCTTGAACCTGGCACGGAACCTTTTTGCAAACGTCCTTACAAGCTTGGACCAGAAGAGTTGAAGGAGTTGAAGAAACAACTCGATATACAAGAGTGTATGGGTCTGATCCAACCGAGTTCTTCTCCTTGGGGTTGTGGTGTTCTTTTTGTCAAGAAGAAGGATGGCACAGACCGACATTGTGTCGACTATCGTCCATTGAACAAGAAGACCATAAAGAACAAGTACCCACTTCCCAACATCAATGAGCTTTTCGAACAACTCAAAGGTGCTCAAGTATTCTCCAAGCTTGACCTCCGTATGGGCTATCATCAGATTCGCATTCGTGAACAAGATATCCCCAAGACAACATTCAGAACAAGCTATGGTTCCTATGAATACACTGTCATGTCTTTCGGCCTTGTCAATGCTCCTCCAACATTCTCTCGCATGATGAACTTCATCTTCAACCCTTACACAAATGACTTCGTCTTGGTCTATCTCGATGACATCTTGGTCTTTTCCAAGAACAAAGAGGATCATGCCAATCACTTGAGATTGGTGCTGGACAAACTCAGAGAACATCAGTTCTATGCGAAGTTTTCAAAGTGCGAGTTTTGGCTCAATGAGGTTCTCTACCTTGGGCATATCATCTCCGCCAAGGGCATAGTTGTTAATCCTGAGAAGGTGTCTGCAATTCTGAATTGGGAACCGCCTCAGAATGTGAAGCAGCTCCGCAGCTTTCTTGGGCTCGCAAGCTATTGTTGAATATTTGTTGAGAATTTCTCTAAGATCACGAAGCCTCTTTCCAACCTCCTCTAGAAGCATGTGAAGTATGTCTGGACGCCTGAATGTGACATCACTTTCAACACCCTCAAAGAGAAGTTAGTCACAGCTCCAGTTCTGACTCCTCCTGATGAATCCAAACCGTTCGAGGTTTTCTTTGATGCTTCCCTGCAAGGTCTCGGTGTTGTGTTAATGCAAGAGATGAAAGTTGTGGCCTATACCTCTCGCCAGTTAAAACCCAACGAAAAGAACTACCCCACTCATGACCTGGAGTTGTCGGCAGTTGTCCATGCTCTTTTAACATGGAGACATCTCTTGTTGGGAAGGAAAGTGGACATCTTCACTAATCATAAGAGTCTCAAGTACATCTTCACTCAGCCCAACCTCAACCTCGGGCAGACTCGTTGGGTCGAAATGATTCAAGAGTATAATCCGAGTATTGAATATACTCCAGGCAAGGCCAATGTCATTGCTGACGCCTTGAGCAGGAAGGCTTACTGCAACAGTTTGATTCTCAAGCCCTTCCAACCGGATCTTTGTGAAGCTTTCCGCAAACTTAATCTCCAAGTTGTTCCTCAAGGATTCCTTGCCAACCTCGAAGTCTCTCCTACTTTGGAAGATCAGATTCATGAGGCACAACTTCTTGATGCCCTGGTGAGGAAGGTGAAGATTGGGATTGCCAAGAGCCAACCCAAGTACAAGTGCTATCGCCTTGATGACAACGATACTCTATTCTTCGAGGATCGCATTGTTGTTCCTAAGGGTGACCTTCGTAAAGTCATCATGAACAAGGCTCACAATTCACTCATTTCTATTTACCCTAGAAGTACAAAGATGTACCATGACCTCAAGCAGTCGTATTGGTGGACTCGAATGAAGTGCGAGATTGCTCAGTTCGTGAATGAATGTGATGTCTGCAAAAGAGTGAAAGCAGAACACCAATGGCTAGCTGGTCTCCTCCAACCTCTTGCCATTCCAGAATGGAAGTTCGACCATATTGAGATGGACTTCGTGACTGCATTTCCCAAGTCCAAGCGTGGCAATGATGCTATCTTTGTTGTCATCGACAAGCTCACTAAAGTGGCTCATTTTCTTCCTATCAAAGAATCTATCACAACAGCTCAGTTGGCAGAGCTATATACCTCCAGGATTGTCTCTCTGCACGGCATTCCGCAGTTGATATCTTCAGATCGTGGAAGCATCTTCACTTCTAAGTTCTGGAACTCCTTTCAGAAGGCTATAGGCACCAGCATTCGCTTTAGCACAGCCTTTCATCCTCAAACTAGTGGCCAAGTCGAGCGAGTAAATCAAATTCTTGAAGATATGCTCAGGGCATGTGTCATTTCTTTTGGTATGAAGTGGGAAGATTGTCTTCCATATGCCGAGTTCTACTACAATAATAGCTTCCAAGCGAGTTCGGGCAAGGCCCCATTCGAGATTCTCTATGGCAGAAAGTGTCGTACTCCCCTTAATTGGTTAGAGACTGGTGAACGCCAACTTCTTGGCAATGACTTGATCATAGAGGCTGAAGAAATGTGCAAAGTCATTCGTGAAAATCTCAAAGCCGCGCAATCATGCCAGAAGAGTTACTATGATAGCAAGCATCGTGACTTGGCTTTCGAGATCGGAGACCATGTCTACCTCCGCGTCTCCCCAATGAAAGGTACTCGTCACTTAGGTATCAAAGGGAAGCTTGCCCCTAGATACGTGGGTCCTTTCAAGATCATTGGCAAAAGAGGCGATCTCGCCTATCAACTTGAGCTTCCATCCAACTTTGCAAATGTGCACGACGTGTTTCACGTGTCTCAGCTTCGCAAGTGTTTCAAGACTCCTGACAGCACCATCAACTTCAAAGAGATTGATATCCAAGAAGACATGTCTTATCATGAACATCCCGTTGCTATTCTTGAAGAAACTGAGCGCAAGACTCGCAACAAGTCTATCAAACTCCTGAAAGTGAAGTGGTCACATCATTCCGACCGTGAAGCCACTTTGGAACGCGAGGACCACCTCCGTTCCGAATATCCAAAGTTTTTCCAGTCCTAGATCTCGGGACGAGATCCTTTCGTAGTGGTGGAGTGTTGTAACGCCCTGTATGTAACTTACCATATTTGTATTCCAACTCTTGCCATTTCTGGCTCTAAGTTATGATATTCCCTCATGGTTGGGTTTAGTCTTCGTTTTGCATTGTGTCCATGTCATGCATCACATGTGTTTTGTTCCTTGATTTTGCATTCCTTACGTGGTTGGGTTATAATGGGAACCCCTTGACAGTTCGCCTTGAATAAAACTCCTCCTACAAGGCCCAACCTTGGTTTTACCATTTGCCACCTAAGCCTTTTTCCCTTGGGTTCCGCGGACTCAAGGGTCATCTTTATTTTAAACCCCCGGGCCAGTGCTCCTCTGAGTGTTGGTCCAAAACAGAGCCACTTGCAGCGCCACCTCGGGGAAACTTGAGGGTTGGTTTTAGTTGTATGTAGTGTTCATCCGGTGTGCCCTGAGAACGAGATACGTGCGACTCCTATCAGGATTTGTCGGCACATCAGGCGGCTTTGCTGGTCTTGTTTTACCATTGTCGAGATGTCTTGTAACCGGGATTCCGAGTCTGATCGGGCCGTCCTGGGAGAAGTAATATCCTTCGTTGACCGTGAGAGCTTGTGATGGGCTAAGTTGGGACACCCCTGCAGGGATTTGAACTTTCGAAAGCCATGCCTGCGGTTATGGGCAGATGGGAATTTGTTAATATCCGGTTGTAGAAAACTTGAAACTAAACTTAATTAAAATGGATCAACCGCATGTGTAGCCGTGATGGTCTCTTTTCGGCGGAGTCCGGGAGGAGAACACGGTCTCGTGGTATGCTTGAACGTAAGTAGTTCTAGGATCACTCCTTGATCATAGATTCTCGACCATGCTTTGCCTTTCTCTTCTCGCTCTCTTTTGCGTAAGTTAGCCACCATATATGCTAGTGCTTGCTGCAGCTCCACCTCACTACCTTTTCCTACCCATGAGCTTAAATAGTCTTGATCGCGAGGGTGTGAGATAGCTGAGTCCCCGTGACTCATAGATTACTTCCAAAACCAGATGCAGGTGCCGATGATACCATTCCAGGGGATGCGACTGAACTCAAGTGGGAGTTCGATGAGGACTCAGGACGTTACTATGTTTCCTTTCCAGACGATCAGTAGTGGAGCCCAGTTGGGGCGATCGGGGATCTTATGCATTTGGGGTTGTCTTTATTTTGGTTCCGTAGTCGGACCTTGATTGTATCTAGATGTTGTAATGCTATATTTATGTATTGTGTGAAGTGGCGATTGTAAGCCAACTCTGTACCTCTTTCTTATTCAGTACTTGGGATGTGTAAAGATTACCCCTCTTGTGACATGCCTACAATGCGGGTATGCCTCTAAGTCGTGCTCCGACACATGGGAGATATAGCTGCATCATGGGTGTTACAATTACATAGAAGGATCATAAAGCAAAACTCACAACTAGATTATACTAAAACTTTATTATACTAGATCAAGATATTATCAAAAGGCTCGAACTAAGAAATACGGTAAAGATAAAAGTGATGGTGATACGATACCAGGGCACTCCCCCAAGCTTGGCAGTTGCCAAGGGGAGTGCCCATACCCATGTGTTTATATCTCCTTCTTTGTCGGTGAAGAGGGTGTTGGTGATGATGGATAGTCGCACATCGAGCGTAGGAGGTCTTCCAACTTGCGAATAATGTCCTTGAGTGTGATGATATGCTCCTTCAACAAAATATTTTCACGTGTGAGATACTTGTTTTGTATACGAGCTAACTCAATCATCTTGAAAGCTTCGATCTTACTTGGGGTAAGAAGATTGTGATCAAGTTGAAGGATGTCTTCTGCTGCCGGAACTTGGTCCTCCGTGGCCTTCTTGATCCCTTCATCCTTGTTGATCTCCATATGTTCTTCCCTGTTCAGTTCTATCTTCATTAGCCAAGCATCATTGTCACCATTGTTGGAGGAGGGGGGCGACATGATGCCTGGCTTGACAACCCTTACAAAACACAGCTCGAAACCAGAACAGAGGATATTTGCGTGGTACAGTGGTCAAAACCTTCGGGAGATTATATAATGAAATTTTTTACCGACCAAAAGAAGTATCATGCAAGAAAACGGAGTCCAGAGGTGCCCACGAGGCAGGGGGCGCGCCTAGGGGGTAGGGCACGCCCTCCACCCTCGTGGAAGCCTCATGTCCTTTCCGGTCTGCTTCTTATTTTTCTATTTTTATAAATATTCCAAAACGGAGAAAAATTGCCATTAGAACTATTTTGGAGTCGGTTTACTTACCGTACCACATACCTATTCCTTTTCGAAGTCTGAAACATTCTGGAAAGTGTCCCTTATGTATTCCTCCGGGGTTACGATTTCAATGATATTAGTTTCAACATTTATAGGATTACCTGAGATATAATGTTTGATTCTTTGACCATTCACCACCCTTGGATTTGTGCCTTCGAAGTTGTTGATTTTTATGGCACCGGAATGATAGACCTCCTCGATAACGTAAGGACCTTCCCATTTAGAGAGAAGTTTTCCTGCAAAAAATCTTAAACGGGAGTTGTATAACAATACATAATCACCTACATTGAACTCACGCTTTTGTATCCTTTTGCCATGCCATCTTTTAACTTTTTCTACAAACAATTTGGCATTTTCATTGGCTTGGGTTCTCCATTCATCAAGTGAGCTAATGTCAAATAACCTCTTCTCACCGGCAAGTTTGAAATCATAATTGATCTCTTTAATGGCCCAATATGCCTTATGTTCTAGCTCAAGAGGTAAATGACATGCTTTACCATAAACCATTTTATACGGAGACATACCCATAGGATTTTTTATATGCAGTTCTATAGGCCCATAATGCATCATCAAGTTTCTTGGACCAATTCTTTCTAGATCTATTAACAGTCTTTTGCAAAATTAATTTGAGCTCTCTGTTACTCAATTCTACTTGACCACTAGACTATGGGTGATAAGGAGATGCAATTATATGATTAACATCATACTTAGCAAGCATTTTACGAAACCATCAGTCATTAAATATCTAGGGACTCCAAACCTCGGGAAAATAACTTCTTTAAGCATCTTAATAGAGGTGTTATGATCAGCACTACTAGTTGGAATAGCTTCTACCCACTTAGTAACGTAATCAACAGCAACTAAAATATGTGTATACCCATTAGAGGAAGGAAAAGGTCCCACATTATCAAAGCCCCAAACATCAAATGGTTCAATAACAAGTGAATAATTCATAGGCATTTCTTGACGTCTACTAATATTACCAATTCTTTGACATTCATCACAAGACAAGACAAACTTACGGGCATCCTTGAAGAGAGTAGGCCAATAAAAACCAGATTGCAATACCTTATGTGCAGTTCTATCTCTAGCATGGTGTCCTCCATAAGCCTCGGAGTGGCACTTGCGTAGGATCTGTTCCTGTTAATGCTAAGGTACACAACGTCTAATAATACCATCTACTCCTTCTTTATAAAGATGTGGGTCATCCCAAAAGTAATGTCTCAAATCATAGAAGAGCTTTCTTATTTTGCTGGTATGTGAAACTAGATGGTATAAAATTAGCAACAATATAATTAGCATAATCAGCATACCATGGAACAATACGAGAAGCATTTATGACATTTAATTGTTCATTAGGAAAGTTATCATCAATAGGTAGTAGGTCATCAAGAACATTCTCTAACCTAGACAAGTTGTCTGAAATGGTGTTCTCAGCTCCCTTTCTATCAATAATATGCAAATCAAATTCTTGTAGCAAGAGAACCCATCTAATAAGTCTAGGTTTAGCATCTTTATTTTCCATAAGGTATTTAATAGCAGCATGATCAGTGTGAATAGTTACTTTAGAATCAACAATATAAGGTATGAACTTATCACAAGCAAATACAACTGCTAAGAATTCCTTTTCAGTAGTAGCATAATTTCTTTGGGCATTGTCTAGAGTTTTACTAGCATATTGAATAACATTTAATTTCTTATCAACTCTTTGTCCTAGAACAGCCCCTACAGCATAATCACTAGCATCACATAATTTCAAAGGGTAAATTCCAATCAGGTGGCTGAACAATAGGTGCAGAAATTAATGATTTCTTAAGTATTTCAAATGCTTCTACACAATCATCATCAAAGACAAATGGAATATCTTTTTGTAATAGGTTAGTTAGAGGCCGAGAAATTTTTGAGAAGTTCTTAATGAACCTCCTATAAAAACCGGCGTGGCCGAGGAAGCTTCTTATACCTTTAATGTCCTTGGGACATGGCATCTTTTCAATAGCATCAACTTTAGCTTTGTCAACTTCAATACCTCTTTTAGTAATTTTATGTCCCAAGACAATACCTTCATTAACCATAAAGTGGCATTTCCCCTAATTCAGAACAAGATTAGTTTCTTCACATCTCTGCAAAACTCGATCAAGGTTGCTCAAACAATCCTCAAAAGAGGATCCATAATCTGAGAAATCATCCATGAAAACCTCGCAAATCTTTTCACAAAAGTCAGAGAATATAGCCATCATGCATCTTTGAAAGGTAGTAGGTGCATTACATAAACCAAAAGGCATACGTCTATAAGCAAAAGTACCGAAAGGGAAAGTAAAAGTGGTCTTTGCTTGATCATCAGCTAACACAGGTATTTGAGAGAAGCCAGAGTAACCATCTAGAAAGCAAAAATGTGTATGTTTGGATAATATTTCTAGCATTTGATCAATAAAAGGTAAGGGGTAATGATCCTTTTAGTAGACTTATTTAATTTGTGGAAATCAATTACCATCCTATAACCTGTAATAATTCTTTGCAGAATCAATTCATCTTTATCATTAGGAACAACGGTAATACCTCCCTTCTTAGGGACACAATGGACAGGACTTACCCTCAAGGAGCTTTAATATTTCCTTTCTTACCACTTCTTTCATCTTAGGATTCAGCCGTCGTTGGTGATCAATAACTAGTTTGGCATCTTTCTCCAAATTTATTTTGTGTTGACATAGAGTGGGACTAATGCCCTTAAGATCATCAAGAGTATATCCAATAGTAGCACGGTGCTTCTTCAGAGTTTCCAATAATTTTTCTTCTTCATGCTCTGAAAGGTTAGCACTAATAATAACAAGATATATATTCTTTTCATCAAGATAAGCATATTTAAGGGTATCAGGTAATGGTTTAAGCTCAAACACGGGATCACCCTTGGGTGGAGGAGGATCCCCTAGGATTTCAATAGGCAAATTGTGTTTCAGAATGGGTCCTTGTTTAAAAGAATACTTCATCTATTTCCCTTCTTTCATTCATAAACATATCATTTTCATGGTCTAGTAAATATTGTTCTAAAGGATCATTAGGAGGCACAACAATAGAAGCAAGACCAATAATTTCATCTTTGCTAGGCAATTCTTCATCACGGGGTTGTCTACGAAATTTAGAAAAATTAAACTCATGAGACATATCATCCAAACCAATAGTAACAACATCATTCTTGCAATCTATCTTAGCATTAACAGTATTCAAGAAGAGTCTACCGAATATAATGGGACAAAAGCTATCTTGAGGGGAACCAAGAACAAGAAAATCAGCAGGATATTTAGCTTTCCCACACAAGACTTCAACATCTCTAACAATCCCAACTGGTGAAATATTGTCTCTATTGGCAAGCTTAATTGTGGCATCAATCTCTTCTATCTCAGCAGGTGCAATATCATGCATAATTTCTTTGTATAAGGAAATAGGTATTGCACTAGCACTAGCACCTATATCACACAAGCCATGATAACAATGATCTCCTATTTTAACAGAAATAACAGGCATGCCTACAACAGGTCTATGTTTATTTTTAGTATCAAGCCTAGCAATTCTAGCAGCTTCATCACAGAAGTAAATAACATGCCCATCAATATTATCGGCCAAGAGATCTTTAACCATAGCGATATTAGGTTCAACTTTAACTTTCTCACGGGGTTTGTGTGTCCTAATATTACTTTTGTTGACTACAGTTGAAACTTTAGCATGATCCTTTATTCTAACAGGGAAAGGTGGTTTCTCAACATAGGTAGTTGGAACAATAGGGTCATTATAAGTGATAGTCTTTTATTCAACTTCAATAGGTTCAACTACTTTTACTTCAATGGGAGGATTATATTTAAACAACTTCTCCTTAGGGAGATCAACATAAGTAGCAAAGGATTCACAAAAGGAAGCTACTATCATAGAGTCAAGTCCATATTTAGTGCTAAACTTACCGAAAACATCAGTAACCATAAAAGATTTAACACAATCAAACTTAGGTGTTATACCTGACTCCTTACCTACGTCGAGATCCCAATCTTCAGAGTTGCATTTAATTCTCTCCAATAAATTCCATTTGAATTCAATAGTCTTCATCATAAAGGAACCAGTACAAGAAGTATCAAACATGGAGCGATTGTTGTCAGAAAGCCGAGCATAAAAATTTTGAATAATCATTTCTCTTGAGAGCTCACGATTATGGCATGAATATAACATTGAATTAAGCCTCCACCAAGCTTGAGCGATGCTTTCTCCTCCGCGAGGCCAAAAATTATATATATAATTACGATCACGATGAACAAGATGCATAGGATAAAACTTCTCGTGAAATTCCAATTTCAATCGCTTATAGTCCCATGATCCCATATCATCACATAGACTATACCATGTCAATGCATCTCCCTTCAAAGATAAAGGGAAGACCTTATTCTTGATAACATCATCGGGCATACCTGCAAGCTTAAATAATCCACAAACTTCATCCACATAGATTACGTGTAAGTCGGGATGCAATGTTCCATCTCCTGCAAAAGGATTAGCTAGCAGTTTCTCTATCATACCCGAAGGAATTTCGAAGTAAATATTTTCATTTTCAGTAGGTCCAGTAGGTTGAGGAGCAAATATTTGCTCTACCGGTCGGGGTGAAGATACCCCGAACCAGCCCCTCAAAGGATTACTTTCCATAGTAACAAGTGACAGTAAATTTCAGCACACTATATAAATTTTTCCTTACCAAATTCCACCTACCAAAGGCGCTTCACTCCCCGGCAATGGCCCCATAAAAGAGTCTTGATGACCCAAAAGTATAGGGGATCTATCGTAGTCCTTTCGATAAGTAAGAGTGTCGAACCCAACGAGGAGCAGAAGGAAATGATAAGCGGTTTTCAGCAAGGTATTCTCTGCAAGCACTGAAATTATCGGTAACAGATAGTTTTGTGATAAGATAAATTGTAACGAGTAGCAAGTGATAAAAGTAAATAAGGTGCAGCAAGATGGCCCAATACTTTTTGTAGCAAAGGACAAGCCTGGACAAACTCTTATATGAAGGAAAGCGCTCCCGAGGACACATGGGAATTATCGTCAAGCTAGTTTTCATCACGTTCGTATGATTCGCGTTCGGTACTTTGATAATTTGATATGTGGGTGGACCGGTGCTTGGGTGTTGTCCTTACTTGGACAAGCATCCCACTTATGATTAACCCCCATTGCAAGCATCCTCAACTACAACAGAAGTATTAAGGTAAACCTAACCATAACATGAAACATATGGATCCAAATCAGCCCCTTACGAAGCAACGCATAAACTAGGGTTTAAGCTTCTGTCACTCTAGCAACCCATCATCTACTTATTACTTCCCAATGCCTCCCTCTAGGCCCAAACAATGGTGAAGTGTCATGTAGTCGACGTTCACATGACACCACTAGAGGGATGACAACATACATATCATCAAAATATCGAATGAATACCAAATTCACATGACTACTAATAGCAAGACTTCTCCCATGTCCTCAGGAACAAACGTAACTACTCACAAAGCATATTCATGTTCATAATCAGAGGGGTATTAATATTCATAATGGATCTGAACATATGATCTTTCACCAAGTAAACCAACTAGCATCAACTACAAGGAGTAATCAACAATACTAGCAACCCATAGGTACCAATCTGAGGTTTGGATACAAAGATTGGATACAAGAGATGAACTAGGGTTTGAGATGAGATGGTGCTGGTGAAGATGTTGATGGAGATTGACCCCCTCCCTATGAGAGGATCGTTGGTGATGACGATGGTGATGATTTCCCCCTCCTGGAGGGAAGTGTCCCCAGCAGAATAGCTCCGCCGGAGCCCTAGATTGGTTCCGCCAAGGTTCCGCCTCGTGGCGGCGGAGTCTCGTCCCGAAAGCTTGCTTATGATTTTTTCCTCGACAAAAGACTCCATATAGCAGAAGATGGGCATCGGAGGGCCACCAGAGGGCCCACGAGGCAGGGGGGCGTGCCCCCACCCTCATGGCTGGTGGATGGCCCCCTCTGGTACTTCTTGCGCTTAGTATTTTTTATATATTCTGGAAATAACTTCCGTGAAGTTTCAGGACTTTTGGAGTTGTGCATAATAGGTCTCTAATATTTGCTCCTTTTCCAGCCCAGAATTCCAACTGTCGGCATTCTCCCTCTTTATGTAAACCTTGTAAAATAAGAGAGAATAGGCATAAGTATTGTGACATAATGTGTAATAACAGCCCATAATGCAATAAATATCGATATAAAAGCATGATGCAAAATGGACGTATCAATAGCTAATAAATTTTCGCAATAAATATGTGAGTTTTTTATGACTAAAGCTGAGTCCATGGATTATACGCACTCTCACCCTTCCACCATTGGTAGCCTCTCTAGTACCCCACAACTTACGCCAGTGCATTAAACCCACCATATACCCTTCCTTAAAACAGCCACCATACCTACCTATTATGGCATTTCCATAGCCATTCTGAGATATATTGCCATGCAACTTCCACCGTTCTGGTTTATTATGACACATACCATCATTGTCATATTTCTTTGCATGATCGTAAGTTAGCTACCATGATGTTTTCATGCGTGTCCATTTTTTGATGCCATTTGCTATGCTAGGTCATTGCACATCCCGGTACACCGTCGGAGGCATTCATATAGAGTCATATTTTTTCTGAGTATTGAGGTGTAATTCTTGAGTTGTAAGTAAATAAAAGTGTCATGATCATCATTATTAGAGCATTGTCCCATGTGAGGAAAGGATGACGGAAGCTATGATTCCCTCACAAGTTGGGATGAGTCTCTGGACTTTACAAAAATAAAAGAGGCCAAAGAAGTCCACCAAAAAATGAGAGAAAAGAGAGAAGGGGCAATGCTACTATCCTTTTTCACACTTGTGCTTCAAAGTAGCACCATGATCTTCATGATAGAGAGTCTCCTATGTTGTCACTTTCATATACTAGTGGGAATTTTTCATTATAGAACTTGGCTTGTATGTTCCAATGATGGGCTTCCTCAAATTTCCCTAGGTCTTCGTGAGCAAGCGAGTTGGATGCACACCCACTTAGTTTCTTTTTGAGCTTTCATAAACTTATAGCTCTAGTGCATCCGTTGCATGGCAATCCCTACTCACTCACATTGATATCTATTGATGGGCATCTCCATTGCCCATTACTACACCTAGTGGATGTGAGACTATCTCCTTCTTTTTGTCTTGCCCATAACCACCATATTCTATTCCACCTATAGTGTTATATCCATGGCTCACGCTCATGTATTGCGTGGAAGTTGAAAAAGTTTGAGAACATCAAAAGTATGAAACAATTGCTTGCTTGTCATTAGGGTTGTGCATGATTTAATACTTTGTGTGATGAAGATGCAACATAGCCAGACTATATGATTTTGTAGGGATAAGTTTCTTTGGCCATGTTATTTTGAGGAGACACAATAGTTTTATTAGTATGCTTGAAGTATTATTGTTTTTATGTCAATATTAAACTTTTGTTTTTAATCTTATGGATCTGAATATTCATGCCACAATAAAGAAAATTACATGGATAAATATGTTAGGTAGCATTCCACATCAAAAATTCTATTTTTATCAATGACCTACTCGAGGACGAGCAGGAATTAAGCTTGGGGATGCTTGATATATCTCCAACGTATCTATAATTTTTTAATGTTCCATGCTATTATATTATCTGTTTTGGATATTTTATATGCATTAGTATGCTATTTTATATTATTTTTGGGACTAACTTATTAACCTAGAGCCCAGTGCCAGTTTCTGTTTTTCCTTGTTTTGAGTTTACAGAAAAGGAATATCAAACGGAGTCCAAATGGAATAAAACTTTCGTGATGTTTTTTATTGGACCAGAATACACACATAGGACTTGGAGATGAAGTCAGAGGAGTCCCGAGGAGGCCACAAGCCTCAGGGGTGTGCCCTAATTCTTGGCCTATAAATTCAGAAATATTCCGAAACGACCAGAAGCGTCCACCAAATTACTTTTCCGCCACTGAAACCTTCTGTGCCCGTGAGATCCCAAGGGGGATTCGATCACAGAGGGCTTCTACATCAACTCTATTGCCCTTCCGATGAAGCGTGAGTAGTTTACCATAGACCTACAGGTCCATAGCTAGTAGGTAGATGGCTTCTTCTCTATCTTTGATCCTCAATACCATGTTCTCCTCGATGTTCTTAGAGATCTATCCGGCGTAATATTCTTTTGTCGTGTGTTTGTCGAGATCCGATGAATTGTGGATTTACGATCAGTTTATCTATGAAAATTATTTGAATCTTCTCTGAATTCTTATATGCATGATTTGATATCTTTGTATCTCTCTTCAAATTATTGGTTTGGACAACTAGATTGTTTTTCTTGCAATGGGAGAGGTGCTTACTTCTGGGTTCAATCTTGAAGTGATCTCATCCACTGACAAAGAAGGGGTAGCGAGGCACATATTGTATTGTTGCAATCGAGGGTAAAAAGATGGGGTTTTCATCATATTGCTTGAGTTTATCCTTCTACATCATGTCATCTTTCTTAAGGCGTTACTCCGTTCTTATGAACTTAATACTCTAGATACATGCTGGATAGAGGTCGATGTGTGGAGTAATAGTAGTAGATGCAGGCAGGTGTCGGTCTACTTGAAACGTACGTGATGCCTATATTCATAATCATTGCCTTGGATATCGTCACAACTTTGTGCTTTTCTCTCAGTTACTCGACAGTAATTTGTTCACCCACCGTATTGTTTTCCTTCTAGAGAGAAGCCTCTAGTTAAATCTATGGCTCCGGGTCTATTTTCCATCATATATTTTCATATCTATAAACCAAAAATACCTCGTTGCAATTTATTTTCCTTTGTTTTATTTTATGTTTTAGTAATCTTTTATATCTATCTCTATCAGATCTCACTTTTGCAAGTGACCGTGAAGGGATTGACAACCCCTTTATCGCGTTGGGTGGAAGTGTTTGATTGTTTGTGCAGGTGCATAGATTGGAGATTTGTGTGTATCTCCTACTGGATTGATACCTTGGTTCTCTAAACTGAGGGAAATGCTTATCTCTACTTTGCTGCATCACCCTTTCCTATTCAAGGGAAAAACCAATGCAAGCTCAAGAAGTAGCAACAGCCGAAGACGAAGAACAGTTCGGAAGAACCAAGGAGTGTCCCAAAATTGAAGACTGGTTCAGGGGGCTAATGGTGGTATCCTGGACTAGGGGGTACTCACCACGTCGTCTCCTGACCAGGTGGATCGGGAAGAGGACCCCCATGGCGGTTCACTATTGGGCCAGTTCTAGCAGCCTATGTCGCATACAAGGGATATTCCACAAGACTTGGCCCCAAGACGAAGGCTCTTCTAAACCCTAGGCCTCTGGTACATTATATAAAGTGAGGCCAGGCTAGTCAATACATGATCTAATATTCATTAGAACAATCTCGTGGTAGATAAATGTACCATGTACTACACCCATATCAATACAATCAAAAGTAGGACGTAGGGTATTATCTCTTTGAGAGAGCCCAAACATGGGTAAAATCATGTGTCCGTGTTACCACCGCTCCAAGACGCCTAGCTTGGGACCCCTACTACAAGACATGCCGGATATAGAACCAACACACGTAGCTCTGTTGCACCGCCTCTTAGCTCTATAAATTCACAAATATTCCAGAAACCCTAGGGGAGTCGACGAAACACAATCCTAGCCGCCGCAAGTTCCAGAACCATGAGATCCAATCTAGAACCCTATTCCGGCACTCTGCCGGAGGGGAACACGGTCACGGAGGGGTTCATCATCCTCATTGGTGCCTCTCCGATGATGCATGAGTAGTTCACCATAGACCTACGGGTCCGTAGGCAGTAGCTACATGGCTTCTTCTCTCTTTTTGATTCTCAATACAATGGTCTCTTGGAGATCTATTTGATGTAATGACTTTTTGCAGTGTGTTTGTTGGGATCTGATGAAGTTCAACTTTATGATCAGATTTTTTATCCATGAATATTATTTGAGTCTTCTTTGAGCTCTTATATGCATGATTATTTATAGCCTCGTATTTCTTCTCCGAATCTTTGGTTTAGTTAGGCCAACTATATTCATTTTTCTTGCAATGGGAAGAGGTGCTTTGTGATGGGTTCAATCTTGCGGTGTCCTCTCCCAGTGATAGAAGGGGTAGCGAGGCACGCATGTATCGTTGCTATTAAGGATGACAAGATGGGATCTATTCCTACATGTATAGATCTTGTCTACATCATGTCATCATTCTTATTGCATTACTCCGTTTCTCCATGAACTTAATACACTAGGGGCGTGTTTGGTTCCTTGGGTCGCACCTGCATCGCACTCACCATACAATTTTCCCTGCGTTTGGTAGGCTGCACGTCTCACTGGGCCAGGCCCGGCAGATGCAAAATCAGGCTCACAGCCAGGCTGAGGGGAAATGCAGGGATCGGCCGTTTCCGTGAGCCAGGCCCGCGCCTGCACCCGCGCGTGCAGAGTCGCGAGCTAGTCTCCTCTTCTGGTCGTCTCAGCTCGCATTTTCCCCCGTTTCCCCCACCGCTCTCTTCTCTGGTGCCACGCCGCATCTCCTCATCGGTGCCGAGGCAAAGCTCTCCTTCTCCCTTTCCCCTTCCTTTCTTCCTGAGCTCTGGCCCCTCCCTCCCATTCCCAGCTATTGGTGACTTGCTCGCCGTCGCTCGTGGCCGCCCGCCCGATCTGGCCATGATAGAAAGCAGGGGACTCCGGCGGCACGTACACCACCTGCGCGCGCGCACTGGCCGGTCGTTCGCGGCCGCCTGCACAATCTCGTGTGTGAGAAAGCACGGACCCGCATAGTGTGCCCTTGTTGACGGGGAAGGCCTGGCCGCGGTAGATCTGCCAGACCTTGTGCTTGAGCTGTTGTACCAGCAAGCACCTGGGCTTCTAATCGATGCGTGTGTGCGTAGTGTTATGCTGCTAATCCTCGTCTCCTTGCCAAGCCTACCTTCCAAATATCTAACATGGCAGGTTCCCGTCATTGAAGTTTCAGACCAGTGCTCTTCATAATGAGATAATTTAACTTGCTGCTATTTAATTGCTTTGAGGTGCAGATAAAATGTCGAAAACTTCCAAGTGCTAACTATGTCTTATTTGTTGTTCTCAGAGGCTACAGTTCAGAGCCCAGTTCTTAGTTCAGGTTGTCTAGAATTTATCACCTATTGCTTGGTTCGACCGCTGGCCTTGTAGAGGTCCGATCTGGTTGTGAGATCTGGAATACACATATTTGGTTTCATTCCCTGTTTATCCGACTCTTTGATTCGCATGATCTTCATACGAAGTTTCCAAGATTCGGAATATTATGATTTTTTATCTGTGTTTGATTCAGAATGTTCTTTTACTTTAGTAAGCAAAGATATCTAAGTTGGAGTACAAGTCACCAAAACAATCTTTTAGTTATTTTACATACATGTACAAGCACCTAGAATCAAATTCCACATTTATCATATTGTTCAACCTCATGCATCCTACCAAACAACATCTGAAATGCGCCTGGTCCATATCATGCAAGTACACCAAACACACATCTCAACTTCTTCTTGCATCAGCTCAACCAAGCCAGCCCCAACCAAGCTCCTTCATGCAATGCAGGTTGGATGCGCCCATGGAACCAAACACGCCCTAGATGCATGTTGGATAGCGTTCGATGTGTACAGTAATGGTACTAGATGCAGGCAGGAGTCGGTCTACTAACCTTGGACCTGATGCCTATATATTGATCATTGCCTTGGATATCATCATAATTATTTGTTCTTCTATCAATTGCCCAACAGTAATTGGCTTACCCACCGGGTGCTATGTCTCGAGAGAAGCCACTAGTGAAATCTACGGCCCCCGAGTCTATCTTTTATCATATTTGCTTTCCGGTCTATCTTTTGCCATATTTATTTTCAGATCTATATTTCCAAAAACCCAAAAGTACCTTCCTGCACTTTTTCTTTATTTATTTTATTTCATGTTTTTATCAATATCTATTTATCCATTCTCATACAAAATAATTTATCTTTTTACCGAGGAGGGATTGACAACCTCTCGTACACATTGAGTTGCAAGTATTTGTTCTTCGTGTGCAGGTACCGTTTACATAGTATTCCATGGTCCTCCTACTAGATTGATACCTTGGTTTGATATAACTGAGGGAAATACCTACCATAGCTATGCTGCATCATCCCTTCCTCTTTGGGAATATACCGACGCGGTTTCAAGCCGCATTAGGTCTCTTCACCAAAAGGAGCCACAAGGGTCTGCATTGTGTAGAATTTTATCAATATAGTGGGTATTCCAAATGAGGCTGACCAAGGGGACATCTGACTTTTTATAAAATTTATGGAGTTGCTTCATCTGGATCCCTTGGTTCTGCACTTTAAGATTAATGATCCCCAGATCCCCCTTAGATTTTGGCTGGCAAACTAACTCCCAGGCTGCCAAGGAATTACCCTTGGGGCCATGATCCGTCTCCATAGTATCTACTTTTCCAAACTCTTTTGCCCTTGTTTTTGACTCTAATTTGCATGATTTGAATGGAACTAACCTGGACTGACGATGTTTTCAGCAGAATTACCTTAGTGTTATTTTTGTGCAGAAATAAATGACCTGAAAATTCACAGAGAATATTTTTGGAATATATAAATATATTGGCGAAAGAATCAACCAGATGGGGTCCACCCATTGGCCATAAGCCTGGGGGGCGCCCTTCCCCTGGGGCGCGCCTTGGCGGCTTGTGGGCCCCTTGGACCTCCGCTGACCCTAACTCCAACTCTATATATTCACATCCAGAGAGAAAAAATCAGAGAGAAGGATTCATCGCATTTTACGATAGGGATTCGTTGCCGCCTCTCGTTCTTCATATGGAGTTTGTTCAGGGCTCCAAAGAGGGGGATTCGTCGTCGTCATCATCACCAACCTTCCTCCATCACCAATTTCATGATGCTCGCCGCCGTGCATGAGTAATTCCATCATAGGCTTGCTGGACGGTGATGGGTTGGATGAGATTTATCATGTAATTGAGTTAGTTTTGTTAGGGTTTGATACCTAGTATCCAATGCATTCTGAGATTGATGTTGATATGACTTTGCTATGCTTAATTAATGCTTGTCACTAGGGCCCGACTGCCATGATTTCGGATCTGAACCTATTATGTTTTCGTGAATATATTTGTGTTCTTGATCCTATCTTGCAAGTTGTAGACACCTATTACGAGTTATGATCTGCATACCCCAAGGTGACAATGATTGGGAATCTTTCTAGTGATTATCGTAGTTTGAGGAGTTCATGTATTCACTAAGTGTTAATACTTTGTTCCGGTTCTCTATTCAAAGGAGGCCTTAATATCCCTTAGTTCCATTAGGACCCCGCTGCCACAGGAGGGTAGGACAAAAGATGTCATGCAAGTTCTTTTCCATAAGCACGTATGACTATATTTGAAATACATGCCTACATTATATTGATGAATTGGAGCTAGTTCTGTGTCACCCTAGGTTATAACTGTTGCATGATGAATGCCATCTGACATAATTATCCATCACTGATCCATTGCCTATGAGCTTTTCACATATTGATCTTTGCTAAGTTACTTCCATTGCTACTATTACAATCACTACAAAACTGCTATTGTTACTTCTGCCACCATTACCATTACTTTCATATTACTTTACTACTAAATACTTTGCTGCAGATATTAAGTCTTTCAGGTGTGTCTGAATTGACAACTCGGCTGCTGATACTTGAGAATATTCTTTGTCCCCCCTTGTGTCGAATCAATAAATTTGGGTTGAATACTCTACCCTCGAAAACTATTGTGATCCACTACACTTGTGGGTTATCAAGACCTTTTTCTGGCGCCATTGCCGGGGAGCATAGCTCTATTCTATGAGTCACTTGGGATTTATATCTGTTGATCACTATGAGGAATTTGAAAGACAACAAAACCGAGATTTTTCCCTCTACTACGAGGGGAGGTAAGGAACAGCCATCCAGCTCTGCACTCGATTCATCTTCTGTTTAGAGTAAGCTTGTGACACCTACACCTGCTCCTGATTCCAATATGTCACGTGTTATTGATGATGCCACTTCTACTATGAAAGATGCTTATGATGCTACTACTTTGCTTGATAAAACTGTGCCACTGGGTGAATTACTTGATGAACACCTTGCTAGAGTTAGAACTATTGATTATGCTGAGGATGACGATATTTCTGAAATTGATGAAATTATTGAAACTGAAAACTTTGAAACACCTAATAAGACTAGCTCTCCTAGATATGAACTTCCTGTTATACCTAAGGATTATGTTATGGATGGATAGGTAGCTAGGGACTTTCTTGCTTGTAAGGATAGAGATGATCTTAAGAAATTAATATGCAAGTGGAAAGAAAAATCTTTGAATGATATAATGCAATATGATCCTAAGTTTTCTACTTCACCTATCTTTGTTACTGATAAGGATTATGAATTCTCTATCGATCCTGAGTTAATTACTTTGGTTGAATCTGATCCTTTCCATGGTTATGAATCTGAAACTGTTGTGGCACATATTACTAAATTGAATGATATAGCCACCCTATTTTCTCACGAGGAAAAAAATATTACTATATTCTTAAGTTGTTTCCTTTCTCACTAAATGGTGATGCTAAGATATGGTTTAATTTCTCTTGCTCCTGGTTGTGTGCGTAGTCCCCAAGATATGATTTATTACTTCTCTGAAAAATATTTTCATGCTCATAAGAAACAAGCTTCTTTAGAGGGAATATTTAACTTTGTGAAAATTGAAGAAGAGAGTCTCCCACAAGCTTGGGGAAGGCTTCTCCAATTACTTAATGCTTTGCCTAATCATCCTCTCAAGAAAAATGCAATACTTGATATATTTTATAACGGACTAACCGATGCTTCTAGGGACCACCTAGATAGTTGTGTTGGTTGTGTTTTCAGGGAACGAACTGTTGAGCAAGCTGAAAAAATATTGAATAATATATTAAGGAATGATAATGATTAGACTCTTCCCGAACCACCTCCTAAGCCAACTCCAAAGAAAAAAGGTATTCTATTTCTTAGTCTTGAAGATACGCAAGTGGCAAAGAAACCTATGAAAGAAAAATGTATTAAAGTTGAAGACGTTAAGAATTCACCACCTATTGAAGAAATACATGGTCTTAATAATTCGACACATGTAGTAGAGGTAAATTCTCTCTATAGATTCGTTGAAGGTGATATTCCTTACAATAAGTCTTCTAGTCAATGCTTGGATGAATTTGATAACTTTATTATTAAACAAGAAAACTTCAATGCTTATGTCAGTAGCCAATTGAAACATAATGCTTATATGCTTGAACTCTTGGGTGATTATATGTGTAGAACTGTTAATGATCTTAAGCTTATCGGTAAACTTGCTTCTATGGTAAAAACTCAAGTAGAACAACTACTTAAGGCACAAAATGATTTGCTCATTGAGATGAATAGTAAGAACAATGATCATAATGTTAGAGTCATGACTAGAGGTGGTAAAATGACTCAGGAACCTTTGTATCCTGAGGGCCATCCTAAGAGAATTGAGCAAGATTCTTAGAGAGTTAATACTGAAGCACCTAGTCCTTCTAATAAAAAGAAAAGGAAAACTGGTAGGACTCTGCATGCTTCTAGTGAACTTGTTATAGACACACCTAAGAACCTAAATGATATTTCTATTTCTGATGTTGAGACACAATTTGGTAATGAACATGAACCTAGTGATATTGTTAATGATGATGTTCATGCTGATGCTTAACCTGGTAATGATAATGATGTGGAGACTGAACTTGATGTTGATCTTGATAACCCACAACCTAAGAATAAACTTTATGATAAGAGAGACTTCTTGCTAGGAAGGGTGGTAGAGAAAGAGAACCGTGGGTTCAGAAACCCATGCCCTTTCCTCCTAAACTATCCAAGAAAAAAGATGGTGAGGATTTTGAGCGCTTTGTTGAAATGCTTAGACCTGTCTTTTTGCGTATGCATTTGACTGATATTTTGAAAATGTCTCCTTATGCTAAGTATATGAAGGAAATTGTTACAAATAAAAGAAAGATACCGGAAGCTGAAATTTCCACCATGCTTGCTAATTATACTTTTAAGGGTGGAATACCAAAGAAACTTGGAGATCCAGGAATACCAACTATAACATGCTCCGTTAAAAGAAACAATGTTAAAGCTGCTTTGTGTGATCTTGGAGTCAGTGTTAGTCTTATGCAGTTCTCTTTATCTCATAGACTTGAATTGAATAAGTTGACACCTACTGAAATCTCCTTGCAAATGGCTGATAAATCAACTGTTATACCCATACGTATTTGTGAGGATGTGCCTGTTGTGGTTGCAAACGTTACTATCTTAACGGACTTTATTATTCTTGATATTCCCTAGGACGACAGTATGTTAATCATCCTTGGTAGACCCTTTTTGAATACTGCAGGGGCTGTTATTGATTGCAACAAGGGCAATGTCACTTTTCATGTTAATGGTAATGAGCATACGGTACACCGAAGAAACAACCTCAAGTGAATAGCATCAATTCTATTGGGAAAAAAATTCAACTATCGCTATTGGAGGTTTTGAATTCCCTATTCCTACTGTCAAAAAGAAATATGTTATTCTAATTGTTGGGGACATGCATATCCCCGTTGAGGTAACCTAGTGTTATTCGAAGATTCTTCGGTTTCATGTCATTCGGAAGAAGTTTGTTAATAAGACTTGATCAACCTTGTTAATGGATTCCTTTTGGATGGGCATGAGATGGATGAATTTAGAAAGCACAACTTTCTATGCCCACTTTTTACTTTCTATTATTTAGAAAAATAAAGCAAAAATAGTATTATTCATCTGTTTTCTGAATTATCCATGCAATAAAAAAATGTCCCGAAAATAAAAGTTCTCCAAATGCCCTGAAAATTTAGTATGATTTTTTATAGAATATTTGAGAATTTTTGGCACTAAGAACACACTAGGGGCTGCACCAGTGGGCCACAAGCCCTGGGGGCGCCCACTGAGGGAGTCCTGGACTAAGGGGTCCTCGGGCGTCCGGCCTGTTGGACGTGGGCCGGACTGATGGGCTATGAAGATACAAGACCGAAGACTCTCACCCGTGTCCGGATGGGACTCTCCTTGGTGTGGATGGCAAGCTTGTCATTCGGATATGAAGATTCCTTTCTTTGTAACTGACTTTGTATATCCCTAGTCCCCTCTGGTGTCTATATAAATAGAGGGTTTAGTCCCTAGAAACAATCATAATCATATAGGCTAGACTTCTAGGGTTTTAGCCATTACGATCTCGAGGTAGATCAACTCTTGTAATACTCATATTCATCAAGACCAATCAAGCAGGAAGTAGGGTATTACCTCCATAGAGAGGGCCCGAACCTGGGTAAACACTGTGTCCCCTGTCTCTTGTTACCATCAACCTTAGACGCACAGTTCGGGACCCCCTACCCTAGATCCGCTGGTTTTGACACTGACATTGGTGCTTTCATTGAGAGTTCCAATGTGCCGTCATCAGAAGGTTCGATGGCTCCATCCATCATCTACAACAACGCTGCCGAGGGGGATGTCTTTCTCCCTGGTCAGATCTTCGTATTCGGTGGCTTAGCACTGCGGGCCAACTCGCTTGGCCATCTAGAGCAGATCGACAGCTAACGCCCCTGGCCGTCAGGTCAGGTTTGGAAGCTTGGACTATGACGTTGATATCCGCGGAGACTTCATCTTCGACGGATTTGAGCCCATGGCAGCCGCTCCCTGCCACCGCGATGAACATGACCTAAATCTGTCATCGGACCATACCCAGGAGATTGCGCCTGTAAGTGCTCTGGCCCTAGATCCGAAAAAGCATGTGCCATCCAAAGACGGGAAGCTTAACCCCGCCACGGAAGCCGTAGAGTCATCTGCGTTGGAACCGCACACGGACTCAGCTTCGAGAGGGTCTGCGTCACCGGACCCCCGGATTCATCTCCGGTCACTGGTTCTGAACTACATGCATCCGCGTCTGCCGAGCCTTACCAGGCGCCGATCGTCGAATTCAGTTACACGGACATCTTCCGGTACTCACCTTTAGGCGATGTGCTAAACTCATTAAAAACCCTCTCTTTAGCAGGGGACTCACAACCGAATTATATCCGGTTTGAACTGGGGGATGATGACGGGGAATTTTGTTTCCCACCTACCTCCCACTTAATAGCCACTGTCGAAGATCTAACCGACATGCTCAACTACGACTCCGAAGACATCGACGGTATGGACGACGATGCTGAAGAGGAGCAGGCCCAAAACCCGCCATTTACCAGGCGCTGGACGGCACCTCCTCCTACGACGTATACATGGTGGACACACCTAAAGAAGTTAACGGCAATGACAAAGAAGACCCAATGGAAGATAAACCTCCTGAGATACAGCCAAAGCACCGACGACAGCGGAGCTGCTCTAAGTCACACCGTGAAAAAGATAGCAATGCCGGCACAGGAGAAAACAATACTCTAGACGATGCCGAAGACAATGAAGACCCCGTTGAGCCAACTTCCGAACAGGACGAACGGGAAGATGAGCGAGTTAGCCTTGATGAACAGGCCGAACACGAAGACTCGGAGGACAGTAACTATCATCCACTCTCCGAGGATGAGGTGAGCCTCGGTGACAAGGATTTTATCCTGCCTGAGGAACCTCTCAAGCAGGAGCGCTTTAAGCGCCGGCTAATAGCCACTGCAAGGAGCCTGAAAAAGAAGCAGCAACGGCTTCAAGCTGATCAAGATCTGCTCAATGATAGATGGACTAACGTCCTGGCAGCCAAGGAATATGACCTCGAGCGACCACCCAAAAGTTACCCGAAGCGCAGATTACTACCTCAATTCAAAGCTGAATATGAAGCACTTCTGTCTGGGTTGCGAATGGCCATTTCACTCGGCATCCGTCACCTAATGGTCTATGGTGACTCAGATCTGGTGGTCAATCAAATGATGAAGGAGTGGGACATCAGAAGCCCGGCTATGACTGGCTATTGCAATGCAGTGAGAAAGTTAGAAAAGAAGTTTGAAGGGCTAGAGCTCCACCACATTCCCCGACTGAAGAACCAGGCAGCGGATGACCTGGCAAAGATTGGTTCCAAGCGGGAGCCCATTCCCAGCAATGTGTGCTTGGGGCATCTTCACACCCCATCAGCTCAAGAGGATCCCTTCACAGAAGAGCCCCCGCGGCCTAAGAGTTCTACTAATCCGACTGTAGTTGAAATCCCAGCAGTGGTCGACTTAATCATGGAAGTTTTGGTCGTCATTCCTGACTGGACAGTGCCGTGTATCGCATATATTCTCAGGAAAGAGCTTCTAGAAGACGAAGATGAAGCACGTCAGATTGTCCATCGATCCAAAGCCTCCAATGTGATGAGTGGTCGATTGTACAGGGAGAGTGTGACTGGAGTTGCTCAATGATGCATTACCCCAGAGGAAGGTCGAATGATTCTCAATGATATCCACTCGGGGACCTGTGGTCACTGTTGATGTATAATGTGCTGCCTAGTCTCTTCCATCAGATTGGTCTTTTGGTTGCATTGGCTGGAGCATGTACTTCTACATGGTATCAGATCCAAGAGTTCTTGAGTTCAAGACCTGGCTGGCGCAATTAAATTGCAGCCCACTTTCGGTCCATGTTTAGGCCTGAGGGAGCCACACGTGAGGGGGAGTGTTGACGTATAATGTGTTGCTAGTCTCTTCCATCAGATCAGTCTTTTGGTTGCATTGGCTAGAGCATGTACTTCTACAGTCACCATGCGTCCTCTCGGACAATCGTGGCCAAATCATACCGAGCAGGTTTTTACTGGCCATGAGAAAATGAAATGGCAAAAGAAATAGTCGACAAGTGTGAGGGCTACCAGTTTTACTCCAACATGTCTTACAAGCCCGCTTCAGCTTTGAAGACCATTCCACTCGTCTGGCCATTTGCTGCTTGGGGGTTGGATATGGTTGGACCCCTAAGGACTGGAAAAAGTGGTTTCACCCACCTGCTTGTTGTAGTCGACAAGTTCACTAAATGGATTGAGGCCAAACCCATCAAGAACCTTGACTCGGGTACCACCGTCAGCTTCATCAGGGAGTTAACATTCAGATATGGAGTCCCACACAGCATCATCACAGACAATGGTTCAAACTTTGATTCAAATGAGTTCAGAGCTTTCTGTGCTTCCCAAGGCACCCGGGTCGACTATGCTTCAGTCGCTCACCCACAGTCGAATGGACAAGCAGAAAGAGCAAACGGTTTGATCCTCCAAGGGTTGAAGCCCAGATTAATGCGCAACCTCAAGCATGCGGCTGGTGCCTGGGTAGATGAGTTACCATCAGTACTCTAGGGTGTATGAACAATGCCAAATCCGTCGACTGGCCGGACTCCCTTCTTCATGGTCTATGGAGCCGAAGCCGTGCTGCTGACTGATTTACTCCACAATGCCCTGCGAGTAGATCTTTTCTTAGAGGCAGAAGCAAAACAAGCCCAGCAAGACGTTGTTGATCTTCTGCATGAGGAAAGAGAGATGGCCCTAATCAGGTCGACCATCTATCAGCAAGACCTTCGTCGGTTCCACACTAGAAACGTAAGAGGTCAAGCATTTCAGGAAGGGGACCTGGTTCTCCGAGTGGATCAGCAACGACCACACAAGCTTGCTCCCGCCTTGGAAGGCCCCTTCATCATCACCAAAGTGCTCCACAATGGAGCATACCACCTGTACGATGTGGGACACAAGAAAGACAAGCCACGCGGTTGGAATGCAGAGCTGCTCCGACATTTTTATACTTAAGCATTCAGACTGTTGAGATGTAATAAGAAGTACCTTTCAGTTTGTTTATCAAAGACATGGTTTTACAGTCTCCTAAATGATTGTTATTACTTATACATGTGTTCAAAATCCCCCAGTGGGTGGCTTAGCCATGAATCCGATTCGCCTAAGTATCAAAAACAAAATCCTACCGAGTGAAGAGCAAGCCTCTCACTCGGGGGCTTAGCTGCGAATACGACTCCCCTAAGTTTAAAAAAATCCTACCGAGTGGAGAGCAATCCTCCCATTCGGAGGCTTAGCTGCAGTCCCGTACTCGCCTAAGTTTAAAAAATCCTACCGAGTGGAGAGCAATCCTCCCACTCGCGGGCTTAGTTGCAGTCCCGTACTCGCCTAAGTTTAAAAAATCCTACCGAGTGGAGAGCAATCCTCCCACTTGGTGGCTTAGTTGCAGTCCCGTACTCGCCTAAG
>NC_041390.1:329705339-329706246 GCF_002162155.2 Triticum dicoccoides | reverse complement strand
TACCGAGTGGAGAGCAGTCCTCCCACTCGGGGGCTTTGCTGTGAATCCGATTCGCCTAAGTTTAAAAAAATCCTACCGAGTGGAAAGTGGTCCTCCCACTCGGGGGCTTACTGCAGTCCCGTACTCGCCTAAGTTTAAAAAATCCTACCGAGTGGAGAGCAATCCTTCCACTCGGGGGCTTAGCTACAGTTCCATACTCGCCTAAGTTTAAAAAATCCTACCGAGTGGAGAGCAATCCTTCCACTCGGGGGCTTAGCTGTAGTTCCATACTCGCCTAAGTTTAAAAAATCCCACCGAGTGAAGAGCAATCCTCCCACTCAGGGGCTTAGCTGCAGTTCTGTACTCACCTAAGTGTCCTAAAATCCTACCGAGTGGAGAGCAATCCTCCCACTCGGGGGCTTAGCTGCAGTTCCATACTCACCTAAGTTCAAAAAATCCCACCGAGTAAAGAGCAATCCTCCCACTCGGGGGCTTAGCTGCAGCTCCGTACTCACCTAAGTTTCCTAAAATCCTATCGAGTGGAGAGAAATCCTCCCACTCAGAGGCTTAGCTACAGTTTCGTACTCGCCTAAGTTAGAAATTGTCCTGATCCGCAAGGACGACGAGGTGCAGGTCGTGCACAGCACCAAGTGCCCTTGTCCACGACCCACTCGACGGACCTGCGACACAAGTATGACGTCTGCTCCATCCCAATCCGCAAGGACGACGAGGTGCACGTCATGCACAGCACCAAGTGCTCTTGTCCATGACCCACTCGACGGAGCTGCGACACAAGTATGACGTCCGCTCCATCTCGATCCGCAAGGATGACGAGGTGCAGGTCGTGCACAGCACCAAGTGCTCTTGTCCACGACCCACTCGACGGAGCTGCGACACAAGTAGACGTCCGCTCCATCCCCGATCCGCA
>NC_041390.1:329658726-329704997 GCF_002162155.2 Triticum dicoccoides | reverse complement strand
GATCTTGTCCACGACCCACTCGACGGAGCTGTGACACAAGTATGGCGTCCGCTCCATCCCGATCCGCAGGGACGACGAGGTGCAGGTCGTGCACAACACCAAGTGCTCTTGTCCATGACCTACTCGACGGAGCTGCAACACAAGTATGACGTCCGCTCCATCCCGATCCGCAAGGACGACGAGGTGCAAGTCATGGATGGCACCAAGTGCCCTTGTCCATGGACCACTCGACAAAGTTGCATCACAGAATAAGTAACAATTCAGACTGAAGAATCAAGTTCCACTTAGAGTCAAGAGATTCAAAAACAACAAAGTTCAGAACCTCAGATAAAAGTACTCAGGCATCAGGCCCGAAGGAGTTTAACGGTTACAAAACCACTCGGCATACCGAGGCAAATTTAATCGGATCATAAAAAGTGTGTTCACTCCGCAGGAGGAGGACTGGCAAGCTCGACGAACTCATCCAGGTCGATTCCATATGCAATTCGAGTAGCAGTAGCAATGAAGGTCTCCATAAAAGACTGTAAGTCAAGTCTCTTGGTGTTGGCAACCTCGATCCTGCTAACTTCTCTTCTTTGGCCTCCTTGCAATGGACGCGAAAAAGCGACAGAGCTACGTCAGCACCGCACCGAGCAGACGATTTCTTCCATTCTAGCACTCGACCAGGGATCGCATTGAGTCTAGTAATCAAAGACTCGAGGTCATTTTGAAGTTTATCCTTTGGCCAAAGCACCGTGTTGATCTGCAACACCGCAACCTTTGGTCGAGTGAGGTAGTCTGTAACGCTGGCAAGACAGGATTCCAGTCGGAGCACGTTCATGGCAGCTTCATCCTTGATAGGGGAATTGATGGGGTCCAAGCTTGTCTCGATTCGCCCAGTTTCTTCTTCAAGGTTTTGACAGAATTATACAACCACAAAGAACTAATGAGTCGACGACTTTATGGTGAATCGACGATAGCGAAACAGTTGGACAAGGAAAGGTACCTTCAAGCATAAGGAATAACTTATTGGCGAGTCCCCCCCAGATAAGCCTCCGGGTCATTTCTCTTCCGAGAAATGTCTTCAATCTTGTGTTCAAGGCTACTTTGTCCTTCTTCAGACGGGTCACTTCTCTATTAGCTTCGGCAAGAGCAGTCTTCAACTTGGTGTTGTCTTCCTTTAGCGCCCCGACTGAAGCCAGCTTCTTATCGACGAGTGTTGTTTTCTCCTGAGCCTCCTTCTGTGCTGCGGCAAGATCAAGGTCCTTCTGCGCCAGAGCCTGCCTCATTTTCTCTAAAAAAATATACAGCACTCAGTTCAGAGAGAAGAACGAGGAGATGACTTGAGAGACAGCCCAATCCCACAATCGACAAGTTTTTACCTTCCATACCAGTTGTTTCGTCTTTGGCCTTCTGCAAGTTCTGCTTGGCCAACTCCAAGTCAAGATTGAGTTGTATCTGCTTCCTCTCGAATTCAACAAATTGGGAGATGTGCTCACAGGATTTCTGTAGTCAGTAAAAAGATATATCAGTTAAAAAAAATCAAAGATTATTCGCTTCTGAGTGAAAAGAATTCTAAGACTACTGAAGAATCAAACATTCAATAGTAGTCTCGGGGACTACACCAAGTGGATGCACTTAGTGTGCCCCCTTTGGTCCAGGTTCCACTCGACACGGTCTGTCCAGACCGAGTGGAAGAATGACAAAAAAAGAGAAGAAAAAGAAATGGTTATTCTCAGACGACAACCGACTGCCCGAAGTCGACCGCGGTCTCGGGGACTACACCCAATGGGTGCACTCAGCATGCCCCCATTGGTTCAGGTTCCACTCGACGGGATCCACCTAGACCGAGTGGAAGAACTGAAGAACAAGATATTTTTTATCAATACCCCCGCCGAATCACACATTCGACGGTGGCCTCGGGGACTACACCCAGTGGGTACACTCTGCGTGCCCCCACTAGTCCAAAGATACAATCGACACAACCTAGTCGATTCAATTGGAAAAACTACTCAGCATAAACTGAAACACCCAGTGGGTGTACAGATGCAAAGTGCAGACCGACAAATGGATGCACAATGAAAGTTTTCAGGTAGCATATCCTAACAGAACAAGCATCAAGTTGGAGGGTCAGTCAGAAATTAACTAACCTGGACATTGGCTTGGAGAGCTGCACTGGCATCATAGGCAGCTTGGCTGGTCTCATGCACCATCTTCATCCGCTCCATCATCAGGCCTGCTTGGTGTATGGCTTCCTTAGCAGTGCTTGCCTGATCCCCCGCCATGTGATGGGTGACAAACAGCGGAGACGCTGGAACAGTCGTGGCAGCTTGAGGATCCGAGGCGTGGTGTTGTACAGACGAGATAGGGACTTGTGTAGTCAACGATGAGGGACGTTCACTCGACACTGGAACGGCAAAAGTAACTGAAGCCCGGTTGAGGTCTTCGGACTGCTGAATCATTGGTTCCGTCGCTGGCGTCGACTGGGACGTCTTGCTAGCTGGTGCCTTCCTGCTCAAAGTCCTGCCCCTCCTTCCAATGGGTCTCTGTGGCACATCTTCGTCGTCATCTGGAAGATCAATAACATTGGGCGGAGCTACAAAGCAATCAATTGCAAGAGTTCAGTCGGCCGTCAAAATGGCTGGTAAAGTAAAGACAAGATGACAAGAGTTATACCTGCGTTGGAGGTGACTGCGTCTTCCATCTCCTCCTCATCATCATCGTGGTAAATAGAAGTCCCAGAGGTAGCAGCGCTGCAAATTTCAGAATTCACTCGGTCAGAACAGGAAAGTGAGTCGACCAAAGTTTGAGTCATGCAAAAACTAAGAGGTCGGGCACAATAATTACCCAGAAGTGATGGGGACAGCCACTTTAATCTTGGGCAAGGCCTTCCGGGGTTTTGACGGCACGACTTTGGGTTACTTCGGAGCTTTCTCAGTCGGCATGGGTGAAGATGTTCAAGTGTGCTTTGAGGTCTGTCCGATCGGTGGAGTCGCTTTGCCACGAACACTTGCTAGGTCCTTGATACGTCTCCATCGTATCTATATTTTTTTATTGTTCCATGCCAATATTCTACAACTTTCATATACTTTTGGCAACTTTTTATAATATTTTTGGGGACTAACATATTGATCCAGTGCCCAGTGCCAGTTCCTATTTGTTGCATGTTTTTTGTTTCGGAGTAAATCCATATCAAACGGAGTCCAAACGGGATATAAACTGGCAGATATTTTTTTGGAATATAGGTGATTTTGGGGAAGAAAAATCCACGCGAGACGATGCCCTAGGGGGCCACAAGGCAGGGGGCGCGCCCTGGGCCCTCGTGGCCACCCTGTTAGGTGGTTGATGCCCTTCTTTCTCCGCAAGAAAGCTAATATCCGGGTAGAGATCGTGTTAAAATTTCAGACCAATCGGAGTTACGGATCTCCGGGAATATAAGAAACGGTGAAAGGGCAGAATCTGGGAACGCAGAAACAGAGAGAGAGAGGGGGGGGGGAGAGAGAGATCCAATCTCGGAGGGGCTCTCGCCCCTACCACGCCATGGAGACCAAGGACCAGAGGGGAAACCCTTCTCCCATCTAGGAAGGAGGTCAAGGAAGAAGAAGAAGAAGAAGGAGGGGGCTCTCTCCCCCTCGCTTCTGGTGGCGCCGGAGTGCCACCGGGGGCCATCATCATCACCGCAATCTTCACCAACAACTTCACTGCCATCATCACCAACTCTTCCCCCCTCTATGCAGCGGTGTAACCCCTCTTTTACCCACTGTAATCTCTACTTAAACATGGTGCTCAACGCTATATATTATTTCCCAATGATGTATGGCTATCCTATGATGTTTGAGTAGATCCGTTTTGTCCTATGGGTTAATTGATGATCATGATTGGTTTGAGTTGAATGTTTTATTATTGGTGTTGTCCTATGGTGCTCTCCATGTCGCGGAAGCGTGAGGGATTCCCGTTGTAGGGTTTGCAATATGTTCATGATTTGCTTATGGTGGGTGGCGTGAGTGACAAAAGCACAGACCCGAGTAAGTAGGTTGTTTGCGTATGGGATAAAGAGGACTTGATACTTTAATGCTATGGTTGGGTTTTACCTTAGTGATCTTTAGTAGTTGCGGATGCTTGCTAGAGTTCCAATCATAAGTGCATATGATCCAAGTAGAGAAAGTATGTTAGCTTATGCCTCTCCCTCATATAAAATTGCAATAATGATCACCGGTCTAGTTATCGATTGCCTAGGGACAAATAACTTTCTCGTAACAAAAAACTCTTTACTAAAACTAACTTAGTTGTGTCTTTATCTAAACATCCCCTACTTTTTATTTACGCGCTCTTTATTATCTTGCAAACCTATCCAACAACACCTACAAAGTACTTCTAGTTTCATACTTGTTCTAGGTAAAGCGAACGTCAAGCGTGCGTAGAGTTGTATCGGTGGTCGATAGAACTTGAGGGGATATTTGTTCTACCTTTAGCTCCTCGTTGGGTTTGACACTCTTACTTATCGAAAGAGGCTACAATTGAGCCCCTATAGTTGTAGGTTATCAAGACCTTTTCCTGGCGCCGTTGCCGGGGAGCCATAGCGTGGGGTTAATATTCTCGTGTGTGCTTGTTTGCTTTATCACTAAGTAATTTTTATTTGCTGTTCTTAGTTGTTTCCTATCTTTAGTTATGGGTAGGAAACGCAAAATACCAAAAAAATTAGTTGTACCTACTAAACCAATGGTTGAAGAACCACTCAAAATCTATCCCACTCCTGAAGCTTATTACTTGGATCATCTTCGATCCCTATGTGCTCGTGTTGAAACCCCAATTAGCTTAGTTGAGGGCAAATCTTTACATGAGCATGTTTGTTATGTGCGACACCGCAATCTGAAAAAGGGAAATGTTTACTGGATCAAATTCATCGTTTGCAATGCTATGCTTGGAATTTATGCGAAATATATGATTATACTTGTTGTTCTGAAGACCCTAAGAAACACCTTCCCTACCAATGTTTGTTTAGTGATAATGGAATCGTATCTTCTTATGCTAAGGGTGTTTATAATTACTATGATGTTGAACAAATTGAAGAATTTGTTGCTTTTAAGGGTGCTTATGAAATTGCTTCTTTGATTGAAAAGTATGATGCTATGATATCTACTACACAACCTTCTTGTAGACGTTGTTGGGCCTCCAAGTGCAGAGGTTTGTAGGACAGTAGCAAATTTCCCTCAAGTGGATGACCTAAGGTTTATCAATCCGTAGGAGGCGTAGGATGAAGATGGTCTCTCTCAAGCAACCCTGCAACCAAATAACAAAGAGTCTCTTGTGTCCCCAACACACCCAATACAATGGTAAATTGTATAGGTGCACTAGTTCGGCAAAGAGATGGTGATACAAGTGGTATATGGATGGTAGATAAAGGTTTTTGTAATCTGAAAATATAAAAACAGCAAGGTAACTAATGATAAAAGTGAGCACAAACGGTATTGCAATGCGTTGAAACAAGGCCTAGGGTTCATACTTTCACTAGTTCAAGTTCCCTCAACAATAATAACATAATTGGATCACATAACTATCACTGAACATGCAACAAAGAGTCACTCCAAAGTCACTAATAGCGGAGAACAAACAAAGAGATTATGGTAGGGTACGAAACCACCTCAAAGTTATTCTTTCCAATCAATCCGTTGGGCTATTCCTATAAGTGTCACAAACAGCCCTAGAGTTCGTACTAGAATAACACCTTAAGACACAAATTAACCAAAACCCTAATGTCACCTAGATACTCCAATGTCACCTCAAGTATCCGTGGGTATGATTATACGATATGCATCACACAATCTCAGATTCATCTATTCAACCAACACATAGAACCTCAAAGAGTGCCCCAAAGTTTCTATCGGAGAATCACGGCGAAAACGTGTGCCAACCCCTATGCATAGGTTCATGGGCGGAACCCGCAAGTTGATCACCAAAACATACATCAAGTGAATCACGTGGTATCCCATTGTCACCACAGATACGCACGGCAAGACATACATCAAGTGTTCTCAAATCTTTAAAGACTCAATCCAATAAGATAACTTCAAAGGGAAAACTCAATCCATTAAAATAGAGTAGAGGGGGGCGAAAACATCATAAGATCCAACTATAATAGCAAAGCTCGCGATACATCAAGATCGTATCACCTCAAGAACACGAGAGAGAGAGAGAGAAATCAAACACATAGCTACTGGTACATACCCTCAGCCCCGAGGGAGAACTACTCCCTCCTCGTCATGGAGAGCACCGGGATGATGAAGATGGCCATCGGAGAGGGATTTCCCCCTCTGGCAGGGTGCCGGAACGGGTCTAGATTAGTTTTCGGTGGCTACTAAGGCTTCTGGCGGCGGAACTCCCAATCTATTGTGCTCCCCAATCGTTTTAGGGTATATGGGTATATATAGGAGGAAGAAGTACGTCAGGGGAGCCACGAGGGACCCACGAGGGTGGAGGGCGCGCCCAGGGGGGTGGGCGCGCCCCCCCTACCTCATGGATTCCTCGAAGCTTCCTTGACGTGGACTCCAAGTCTCCTGGGTTGCTTTCCTTCCAAAAATAAGTTCCATGAAGTTTCAGGTCAATTGGACTCCGTTTGATTTTCCTTTTCTGCGATACTCTAAAACAAGGAAAAAATAAAAACTGGCACTAGGCTCTGGGTAATAGGTTAGTCCCAAAAATCATATAAAATAGAATATAAATGCATATGAAACATCCAAAGTTGATAATATAATAGCATGGAACAATCAAAAATTATAGATACGTTGGAGACGTATCATGCTACTCTTTACAAGTCTGAAAATATTGCCATACTTGAATATTGTTATGAGAATTATGCTTCTAATGCCTATGTTAAACCATATATCGAGGTCTCCTCCGATGTCCAAGAAGAGACTAATATTTTGCATGAGTCTATGGAAGAAGGAATTGATGAAACTGTGAGCTCATTGGATGAAAAAGATGATGAGGAGAGCGAAGAACAAAAGGAGGAAGAGTGGATTAGCTACCCATGCCCACCTTCTAATGAGAGTAACTCTTCAACTCATACATTGTTTAATTCCCCTTCGTGCTTACCGAAGGATGATTGCTATGATGATTGTTATGATCCCATTGATTCTCTTGAAATATCCCTTTTTGATGATGCTTGCTATGCTTGTGGCCAAGATGCCAATAGGAATTATGCTTATGGAGATGAACTTGTTATAGTTCCTTATGTTAAACATGAAATTGTTACTATTGCACCCACTCATGATAGTCCTATTATCTTTTTGAATTCTCCCGACTACACTATATCGGAGAAGTTTGCACTTATTAAGGATTATATTGATGGGTTGCATTTTACTATTACACATGATGATTTTGATGAATATAATATGCATGTGCGTGCTGCTCCTACTTGCAATTATTATGAGAGATGAACTATATCTCCACCTCTTTATGTTTCCAATACGATAAAATTGCAAGAAACTGTTTATACTATGCATTGGCCTTTACTATGTGTGCATGAATTGTTCTTTTATGACATGCCGATGCATAGGAAGAGAGTTATAATTCATTGTTACATGATATATGTTACTTTGTGCTCACTACTAAATTACAAATCATTGTTAATTAAAATTGGCTTTGATATACCTTGGGATCCGGGTGGATTCATTACTTGAGCACTATATGCCTAGCTTAATGGCTTTAAAGAAAGCGCTGCCAGGGAGACAACCCAGAAGTATTAAGAGTCATTTATTTCTGATGTGTGCTTTTATATAGTTTAAAAACAAAAAAATAAAGAGGAGAACCCAAAACCTTTCAAAAAGAAAAGTGAAAGTGAGATAGACGAGCATTGTGGAAGTGGGGGACGTCCATGAACTTTGTTCATGCCCATGGGAACTTTGTGAGTCTAAATTACAGAAAATTTTAAACAAAAATAATTATCCCCTTGTACAACTCCATTGTATTATAAAAATAATGTGCCAAGGTTTGCCTTTAGGATGTTTACAATGCTTGTTGGTTTGTACGGTGCAGGACAGAAACTTTGGCTGTAGTGCGCGATTTTACATTTTTTACAGGAACGTCAAATGATTCTGATTCTTTTTGCACTGTATTTCTATACAGATTGTTTATTTTTCCTAATCTTGGTATAATTTTTAGAGTACCATAGGTATGGTGAATTTTCATATTATTACAGACTATTCTGTTTTAGACAGATTCTGTTTTTGATGCATAGTTTGCTTGTTTTGATGAAACTATCAATTTATATCCATGGATTAAGCCATGGAAAAGTTATATTACAGTATCTACATTGCAAAAACAAAATATGAATTGGTTTACAACAGTACTTAGAGTAGTGATTTGCTTTATTATACTAACGGATATTACCGAGCTTTCTGTTGAAGTTTTGTGTGGATGAAGTGTTCGATGATCGAGAAGGTCTTGATGTGAGGGAGAAGGAAGAGAGGAAAGAGCTCAAGCTTGGGGATGACCAAGGCACCCCAAGTAAATATTCAAGGATACTCAAGCGTCTAAGCTTGGGGATGCCCCGGAAGGCATCCCATCTTTCTTCAACAAGTATCGGTATGTTTTCGAATTCGTTTCGTTCATGCGATATGTGCAATCTTGGAGCGTCTTTTGCATTTAGTTTTCATTTTTCTTTTATGCACCATGCTGGTATGAGATAGTCCTTGGTTGATTTATAGAATGCTCTATGCACTTCACTTATATTTTTTGAGTATGGCTTTATAGAATGCTTCATACGCTTCATGTATATCATTTGAAGTTTGGATTGCCTGTTTCTCTTTACATAGAAAACCGCCATTTGTAGAATGCTCTTTTGCTTCACTTATATTTGTTAGAGCGTGGGCATATCTTTTGTAGAAATAATTAAACTCTCTTGCTTCACTTATATCTATTTAGAGAGATGATAGGAATTGGTCATTCACATGGTTAGTCATAAAATCCCACATAAAACTTGTAGATCACTGAATATGATATGTTTGATTCCTTGCAATAGCTTTGCGATATAAAGATGGTGATATTAGAGTCATGCTAGTGGGTAGTTGTGGATTGTAGAAATACTTGTGTTGAAGTTTGTGATTCCCGTAGCATGCACGTATGGTGAACCGTTATGTAACGAAGTCAGAGCATGATTTATTTATTGATTGTCTTCCTTATGAGTGGCAGTCGGGGACGAGCGATGGTCTTTTCCTACCAATCTATCCCCCTAGGACCATGCGTGTAGTAATTTGTTTCGATGACTAATAGATTTTTCCAATAAGCATGTGAGTTCTTTATGGCTAATGTTGAGTCCATGGATTATACGCACTCTCACCCTCCCACCATATACCTTCCTCAAAACAGCCACCATACCTACCTATCATGGCATTTTCATAGCTATTCCGAGATATATTGCCATGCAACTTCCATCATCATCATATACATGACTTGAGCATTCATTGCCATATTGCTTTGCATGATCGTAAGATAGCTAGCATGATATTTTCATGGCTTGTCCGTTTTTTTATGGCATTGCTATGCTAGATCATTGCACATCCTGGTACACTGCCAGAGGCATTCATATAGAGTCATATCTTTGTTCTAGTATCGAGTTGTAAGTAAATAAAAGTGTGATGATCATCATTATTAGAGCATTTCCCCAGTGAGGAAAGGATGATGGAGACTATGATTCCCCCACAAGTCGGGATGAGACTCCGGACGGAAAAAAAAGAGAAAGGCCAAAAAAAGAGAAAGGCCAAAAAAAAGAGAAGGCCCCCAAAAAATAAAAAATAAATAAAATAAAGTGAGAGAAAAGAGAGAAGGGGCAATGTTACTATCCTTTTACCACACTTGTGCTTCAAAGTAGCACCATGTTCTTCATGTAGAGAGTCTCTTGAGTTATCACTTTCATATACTGGTGGGAATTTTCATTATAGAACTTGGCTTGTATATTCCGATGATGGGCTTCCTCAAACGCCCGAGGTCTTCATGAGCAAGCAAGTTGGATGCACACCCACTTATTTTTCAGTTTGAGCTTTCATACACTTATAGCTCTTAGTGCATACGTTGCATGGCAATCCCTACTCACTCACATTGATATCTATTGATGGGCATCTCCATAGCTCGTTGATACGCCTAGTTGATGTGAGACTATATTCTCCTTTTTGTCTTCTCCACAACCACCATTCTATTCCACCTATAGTGCTATGTCCATGGCTCACGCTCATGTATTGCGTGAAAGTTGAAAAGGTTTGAGAACGTCAAAAGTATGAAACAATTGCTTGGCTTGTCATCGGGGTTGTGCATGATGTGAATATTTTTTGTGGTGAAGATGGAGCATAGCCATACTATATGATTTTGTAGGGATAACTTTCTTTGGCCATGTTATTTTGAAAACACATGGTTGCTTTATTAGTATGCTTGAAATATTATTATCTTTTTTGCGGGGGAGTGATTATCTTAATGTCAAATGATAGACTATTGCTTTGAATCACTCATGTCTTAATATTCATGCCATGATTAGATTACACGATCAAAAATATGCTAGGTGGCACTCCACATCAAAAATTATCTTTTTTATCATTTACCTACTCGAGGACGAGCAGGAATTAAGCTTGGGGATGCTGATACGTCTCCATCGTATCTATAATTTTTGATTGTTCCATGCCAATATTCTATAACTTTCATATACTTTTGGCAGTACTGCCTCTGCTTGGAGCGTCTTTCCATGCGGGGTGGAGAGTCGACCTCCTCACCACTACTCGAGTCTTCGCTCTCCTCGTCTCCTCCTCCATCAGAATGCCAGTCGCCACTGTCACCCCCGCTCGCCTCTCCCTCTTGCTCCTGCTCCTACTCTTTGTTGGGCATCAAATACGTCCCAGTGTAGATCTGCAAGGCACGGAGTCGAGTGGACATCAATCAGATTCAAGAACAAATACATGTCAGAACAAAATACAATCGTAAGAAAAGAGTCAAACCATGTCTGGTTCGTTGGAGTTGTCGAATGGAGGAATCCTCCTAGACCCCCTGGGGTTGTCCTTGTTGCCAGTGATGCCCTGCAGCCATTGCGGCGCCGTCTCCTCGTCAACTTCCTTCGGTGGATCCGAGTGCTATCATTAGTACCCGAGTACATCCACATTGGATGATCACGAGCTTGGAGTGGTTGGATGCGTCGACTAAGAAACACCTCTAACAAGTCCATGCCAGTCACACCGTCGCGGACAAGTAGGACTACCCGCTCAACCAACATATTCACCTCCACTTTCTCAGCTGGAGTCACTTTCAAGGGAGAAGGCTTCTCAACTCGCTCTATGGAAAATGGGGGAAGGCTAGTCGACTGGCCAGGGGTTGGTTGGTCCTTACAGTAGAACCAGGTCGACTGCCACCCTCTGACTAAATCAGGAAGACTCATAGCAGGGAAAGTACTTTTACTCCTCATCTGGATCCCTAAACCTCCACACATCTGGATCACGTGTGTCCTCTCATCACTCGGATTAGCCTTTTTTACAGACTGAGAACGACAAGTGAAAATGTGTTTGAAGAGACCCCAGTGCGGTCGATAGCCCAGAAAGTTCTCACACATGGACACGTATGCAGCAAGGTATGTGATGGTGTTGGGAGAAAAGTGATGAAGTTGGGCTCCAAAAAAGTTCAGAAAACCCCAGAAGAAAGGATGGGGAGGCAAAGAGAAACCGCGGTCGACGTGGGTTGCGAGAAGGACACACTCACCCTCATGCGGCCGCGGCTCGGTCTCGTCCTCCGGAAGCCGCCAAGAATCATGGGGAATCAATCCCCCCTCAACCAGATCCTCCAGATCTTCCCGCTGGATCGTCGACCGGATCCAGTCGCCTTGGATCCAGCCGGGCGGAAGGCCAGTTCTCGACGATGACCCTCCCTGGCTCGTCCTCTTCCCCTTCGCCTTCGCTGTCGCCTTCTTCGCGTGCTCCGGAGCCGCCGTCATGTCCTTCCCCATCGCGGTGGGTTGAGCTCAGGTTGGGCTGCGGCGCCGAGGGCGGAGGCGAATGCAGTGGAGAAGCAGAGGAAGAAATAAGAAAATGGCACGCACTATGCAAAGACACCGGCCCGGACGCCTTATATGGTCCTATTCCCCGAGTGACTGACTTGTGGGCCCAGGCAATCCTGTCAAATCCCGCAACAGTCGTGCACTCGATACGTGGCGAAAAAGGCAGCATGAGAATCGAGGCGCCCCTGCCTAATCCGCCCCACTTACTGCGGCTCTCTCCGTCCCGCGCGCTTCCCCAAATTTCGAATCCCGTGAGATCCGGGAACGGCAGCGCAGTCGATCGCACCAAAGATTTTATGCCTTATTAGCATTCGAAGCTGATCAGCAAAGTTCACTCGACAACCTCTGAATGGCTCAAGGCGACTGAAAATGAAGTCGAAATTTTCGCATGGTTCGCCAATCCAAGTAAAATGCTTCCTAAGCATGAAAATTGGGTCGGAACCATCTTCAACTCCATCTCCACGACCCAGAACCATTCGGGGGCTAATGACGATGACATGTACCTAGGGTAGGGCAACAGACCTGATCTAAGCACCCTTCCCAAGGACACTGCCCTACAGTCAAAGACGTTCAAAGGGCTGCAAATTCTACCAAGTGAAATCACCTCAGGATGCAACTCACTCGACCATGGGTTCCACTCGAACAACCCCATTCTATTCGACCAAGAATATAATCATTCGACCACATCAGAAACCACTCGGAGTACAGAAGACCTAAGGTCACTCTGGATGGCAACAGTCAGGCGTTCACTCCGTAGTCTTAATGATCATTTATATGACTTTAATACTGACGATACCAGTAACGTCCCCTCTTTATGTACATTGAACCTTATGTAACAAAGGATGACTAGGGTTTTGGCGCACTCTTTATAAGCCACCCGCCTCCTCTGGGACAAGGGTTCGCACCCCCTATAACTTCACGCATAATCCAGTTGACCGGCCTCCGGGCGCCGAGACGTAGGGTTGTTACTTCTTCTGAGAAGGGCCTGAACTAAATCTTGCATGCACAACTTCACCGTAGCTAGGATCTTGCCTCCTCATACCTACCCCCATTCTACTGTCAGACTTAGAACCATGACAGTGCCCACCTGGTGCACCCCCCTCTGGTTATTTTTGCACCAAAAATTCTTAAATATTCAGGAAAAATCATATAAAATTTTCAGGGCATTCTGAGAACTTTTATTTTTGGGTCATTTTTTTATTGCACGGGAAATTCAGAAGACAGACAAAACATGGCATTTTATTTTATTTAACTAATAATAACAGAAAACAAAAGGTAGGGACAGAATGTAGTGCTTACTAAATTCATCAACTTCATACCGTTCAAAAATGATTCATTAATAAGGTTGATCAAGTCTTATTAACAACCACTTTCGATTAGCATGAAACCGAAGAACTTTCGTGAATCACTAAGTTACCTCAATGGGGATATGCATTTCCCTAGAAATAAGCATTTCATATTTCTTTTTGACAGTGAGTAGAGGTATTTGAAAACTTCCAATAGTGATTGTCGGAGATTTTTCAATAACATTAATACCATTCACTTGGAATTATTTCTGTTAGAAGGGAGAGAGGGGTTTGGTGGAAATCGATGTTCAATCATTGTATTGCTTGAGCCTCATGGACATATATATAGGAGTACATCATCATCTTGGAGTACAAGACAAGGTAGAATAATATCCTACGCTATCCTAGCTTTCGTAATAATCACGATACTCAACATCCCCCCGCAGTCATAACGGTAGCGACGCAGACGGTGAGACTGGAGAAGAATCCGAAGTCAAGCCGACGGACACCCCCCCCCCCATAGTCGTAACGGTTGACGCATTGCGGAAGTCGTGGCTGGAGTGGAAACCGACGAGTTTGCTCAAGCAAGGCGGTAGCCCTTTGTGCCGATGTCGATGTAGCCGAGAGCGTAGGGTGGTGTAGCCGTTGTTGAGGTAGCCATGCAAGGGACGCCATGGTCGATATCGAGTCGGGGTGGCCAGTGTCGAGGTAGTCGCCGTGGACCGGGAAGAAGAGCGGCGGCGGCCTGAGGAGGCGGCGGTGGCTAGGTCAGAAGCGCGGCGACAGTGCTCGAAGTAGGCGAGGAAGAACCCGACAGCGTGATGAAGACCGGCGCGGACGATGGTGTTCCCGCGCCTAGGGAGGTGGTGCGACGCATACCACCTAGAGGTCGACATGCGGGGACAGCGAAGTGGACCATGCGCCGTGATGCTACGGCTCGAAGGGGCAATGCGGCGGTGGCACGCGGGTCGAGGCGACGGCGGGGAAGACCTTAAGGAGGTTGCAGGGACCGCGTGCCACGCTCGCTACGGCCTGATGGGGCGACGCAGCGGCAGCGCGAGGGTCGGTGCAGCCTCGGGGACACCCTGGAGCGGACGGCCTCGGGGCGGCGGCTGACCGCGGTCCGTAGCACTACGACCCGAAAGAAGACACAGCGGCAGCGCGCGGGTGGGTGCGACCACATAACGGCCTTGGGGCGGCGGTGGAGACCACGTGCCGCGACGCTACGGCCTGAAGGAGCAACGCAACGGCGGCACGGATCGGTGCAGCCATGAGGAGAACCATAGGGCGGGGCGGTGTGGCCCGACGGGGCGACGCAACAGCAGCCTGTTGCTCGATCGGTGAAGGGGCACGTTGAAATCAATGACAACCTTCAGGGATCATACAGACGGCTGAATAGATCAAAGATGCGTCCAACATGATCAAGAAGGCTGAGACAGACGAAGAAGACCAGCGACATGCCTCACGCAGCCAGCCATAGCAGGGGCACGCAACCCAGCCAATCTGCCTACATGTGTTAAGCATGGGAGTCATGGAAGTTGTACAAACACGCATGCACGCAGTAACACCAACCGGTGACTTGCCACGAGCAGCACGGCACGCATAGGTGACCCAGCCACGCGGAAGACGCCAGCGCACAGGGGCCAACACCTTTGGTTGTGCGGGTGGTCTTGGTCCACGCGAAGTGAGACGATCGGCAAGACGGCACGAGCGGCCACGGAAGTCGATCCGAATCCAGCCCGAAGCAATCATCGTCAAGGTCAAAGTAGAGACGCACCAAAAATCAACAAGCGGCGACGGGCGACACAAACCGATCAAGTTTAGATCAAAAAACCAGAAAGAAAACGCTGATTAAGACGACTGGCAAGAGAGAAAATTCCGGATCAAAAGATCGGGAAAAAGACTCTCTAGGGCAGCCGGTCAACACGACCGGCGGACGAACCCTAGGTACGGGCGGCGCGGCCCCCGATGACGGTCGTGGAGGCCGACTGCCAGGGGGCGGCGCGCGGATGCGGAAGCGGTGGTGGCTAGGGTGTATGATCGATTAGGATTATACCATGTTAGAAGGGAGAGAGGGGTTTGGTGGAAATCGATGTTCAATCATTGTATTGCTTGAGCCTCGTGGGCATATATATAGGAGTGCATGATCATCTTGGAGTACAAGACAAGGTAGAATAATATCCTACGCTATCCTAGCTTTCCTAGTAATCACGATACTCAACAGTTTCTTCAGAAAGTGCACCGTATGCTCATTACCATTAATATGAAAAGTGACATTGCTTTTATTGCAATCAATAACAGCCCCTACAGTATTCAAGAAGGGTCTACCAAGGATAATCGACATGTTGTCGTCCTCGGGCATCTCAAGTATAACAAAGTCAGTCAAAATAGTAACGTTAGCAACAATAACGGGCACATCCTCACAGATACCGATAGGTATGGCAGTTGATTTGTCAGCCATTTGCAAAGATATTTTAGTAGGTGTGAGTTTATTCAAGTCAAGTCTTTTACATAAAGATAAAGGCATAACACTAACACCGGCTCCTAAATCACACAAAGCAATTTTTACATAATTCTTTTTGATAGAGCATGGTATAGTTGGTATTCCCGAATCTCCAAGTTTTTTAGGTAATCCATCTTTAAAACTATAATTAGCAAGCATAGTGGAGATTTCAGCTTTAGGTATTTTTCTCTTATTTATGATGATGTCTTTCATATACTTTGCATAAGGAGGCATTTTCAAGATATCAGTCAAGCGAGTACGCAAGAAGACTGGCCTCAACATTTCAGCAAAGCGTTCAAATTCTTCATCATTATTCTTTTTAGTTGACTTGGGTGGAAAAGGCATAGGTTTTTGAACCCACAGTTCTCTTTCTTTACCGTGTTTCCTAGCCACAAAGTCTCTTTTGTCATATCTTAGCTTGTGGGTTATCAAGATCAACAGGTGGTTCTATCTCAACATCATTATCTGGTTCTTTATCATTTGTTGGTTGAGAGTCTTCATGAACCTCATCATTATCTTTTTCATTATCATTAGGTGAGTGTTCATTACCAGATTGGGTTTGAGCATCAGAGATAGAAATTTCATTTTCATTGTCAGGAGGTTTCTCTATTTCAGGTTCACTAGAAGTGTGCAGAGTAGTATCATTTTTCTTTTTGTTTTTCTTTTTCTTCCTAGAAGGACTAGGTGCACTAGTGTTGTTTCTTTGTGAATCTTGTTCCCTCAGGATAAAGTGGTTCCTGAGTCACTTTACCTCCTCTAGTTGCAACTCTAACAGCAAAGTCATGCCTATTATGACTCATTTCATCAAATAATTCTCTTTGAGATTTAGCAACTTGTTCTAATTGAGTTTTAACCATAGAAGCATGTTTTCCAAAACCTCTAACATCATTTAAGATTCTAAATAACAAGTTACTCAAGCGATCAATCATATCAGAATTATATTTCAATTGTTTCATAACATTTGCATTAAAGTGATCTTGTTTCTTAATGTAGTTTTCAAACTCATAAAGGCATTGACTAGGATGCATATTGTGAGGATTGTCATTTTAATTAAACTTCATAAGAGAATTTACCTCTACCACCTTAGGCGGTGGTGGTGTATTAAGCCCATGTATTTCTTCAATAGGAGGTAAATTTTTAACATCCTCGGCTTTAATACCTTTTTCCTTCATAGATTTCTTTGCCTCTTGCATATCTTCGGGACTGAGATATAATATACCCCTGTTCTTCGGAGTGGGTTTAGGCGGTGGTTCAGGAACAGTACAATCATCATATTTTTTCAATATGTTATTCAATAATTCTTCAGCTTGAGCAATAGTTCGTTCCCTGAAAACACAACCAGCACAACTATCTAGGAAGTCCCTAGAAGCATCGGTTAGTCCATTATAGAAGATATCAAGTATTTCGTTTTTCTTAAGAGGATGATCAGGCAAAGCATTAAGTAACTGGCAAAGCCTCCCCCAAGCTTGTGGGAGACTCTCTTCTTTAGTTTGCACAAAGTTAAATATTTCCTATAAGGCAGCTTGTTTCATATGAGCAGGAAAATATTTTTCGGAGAAGTAATAAACCATATCCTGGGGACTACGCACACAACCAGGAGCAAGAATATTGTACCAAGCTTTAGCATCACCCTTTAATGAGAAAGGAAATAATCTGAGAATAAAGTAATAACGAGTTTTCTCATCATGAGTAAAAAAGGGTGGCTATATCATTCAACTTAGTAAGATGTGCCACAACAATTTCAGTTTCATAACCATGGAAAGGATCAGATTCAACCAAAGTAATTAACTCTAGGTCGACAGAGAATTCATAATCCTTATCATCAATACAGATAGGTGAAGTAGCAAACTTTGGATCACATTTCATTCTAGCATTCAGAGATTTTTCTTTATACTTGTGTTGTAATTTCTCTAGATCATCTCTATCATTACAAGCAAGAATATCTCTAGTTGCTTCTTCACTCATAACATAACCTTCCGGTACCTTAGGCAATCCATATCTAGGAAGGCTAGTTCTGACAGGTGTTTCAGGTGTTTCAGTTTCAAGCTCATCATCAGATTCAACAACATCATGTTGTATAACTCTAGCAATTTGTTTATCAAGAAATTCACCAAGTGGCACATCATCATTATCAAGCAAGGTACTAGCATCATCATAAGCATCATTCATAGTAGAAGTAGCATCATCAATAACTTGCGACATATCAGAATTTATAGCATGTGGTGGTCTTGCAAATTTACTCATAACAGAAGGTGAATCTAAAGAAAAACTGGATGGCAGTTCCTTACCTCCCCTCATCTTAGAGGGATAAATCTTTGTCTTTGGATCCTTCAGATTCTTCATAGTGATATATGGTAATAATCCCAATTTACTCAACAAATATAGCTATGCTCCCCGGCAACAACGATAGAAAAAGGTCTTGATAACCCACAAGTATAGGGGATCGCAATAGTTTTTGAGGGTAGAGTATTCAACACAAATTTATAGATTCGACACAAGGGGAGCCAAAGAATATTTGATGGTATTAGCAGCTGAGTTGTCAATTCAACCACACCTGGAGATTAATTATCTGCAGCAAAGTGAACAGTAGCAAAGTAGTTTGCTAGTTTTGATTGTAGTGACAGCAGCAATAGTAACAGTAACAGTGATAGCTGTAATTTTGTAGCAAGTGTAACAGTGATGATAGCAATAGTAACGTAGCAAGATCAATAAGGATAAATTCGTAGGCATTGGATCGGTGACTTGTTGGATGATATTCATCATGAGACAGTTATAACCTAGGATGATACAGCACTAGCTCCAGTTCATCGATATAATGTAGGCATGTATTCCGTGAATAGTCATACATGCTTTATTAGAAGAACTTGCATGACAGCTTTTGTCCTACCCTCCTGTGGCAGCAGGGTCCATATGGGAAACTAAGGGATATTAAGGCCTCCTTTTAATAGAGAACCAGAACAAAGCATTAACACATAGTGAATACATGAACTCCTCAAACTACGGTCATCGTCGGGAGTGAGCCCTGTTGTTGTCACTCCGCGGTTGCCGGATCATAACCGTAGTAGGTGACTATAACTTGCAAGATCGGATCTAAAACATGGATATAATGATGAATTCATAAACGGTTCAGATCTGAAATCATGGCACCCGGGCCCAAAGTGACAGGCATTTAGCATGGAAAAGTCATAGCAACATCAATCTAAGAACATAGTGGATACTAGGGATCAAGCCCTAACAAAACTTGTTGGGGAACGTAGTAATTTCAAAAAAATACTATGCACACACAAGATCATGGTGATGCATAGCAACAAGAGGGGAGAGTGTTGTCTACGTACCCTCGTAGACCGAAAGTGGAAGCGTTAGCACAACGCGGTTGATGTAGTCGTACGTCATCACGATCTGACCGAATCAAGTACCGAACGCACGGCACCTCCGAGTTCAGCACACGTTCAGCTCAATGACGTCCCGCGTTCACGGGAGAGTTCCGTCAGCACGACGGCATGGTGACGATGATGATGTTCTACCGTCGCAGGGCTTCGCCTAAGCACCGCTACAATATGATCGAGGTGGATTATGGTGGAAGGGGGCACCGCACACGGCTAAGAGATCTAGAGATCAATTGTTGTGTCTATGGGGTGCCCCCTGGCCACGTATATAAAGGAGTGGAGGAGGAGGGGGCCGGCCAAGAGGAGGAGGCACACCCAAGGGGGGCAATCCTACTCCAAGTAGGTTTTGCCCCCCTTTCATATTCCAACTAGGAGAAGGGGGAAGGAGGAGGTGGAGAGAAGGAAGGAGAAGGGCGGCCGCGCCCCCTTCCCTTTCCCAATTCGGATTGGGGCAAGGGGGGCTGCGCGCCACCTCCTGCTGCCTCTCCTCTTCCACTACTTTGGGCCCATGAGGCCCAATAACCCCCGGGGGGGTTCCGGTAACCCCCCGGTACTCCGGTATATATCCGATAACCCTCGAAACCATTCCGGTGTCTGAATATAGTCGTCCAATATATCAATCTTCATGTCTCAACCATTTCGAGACTCCTCGTCATGTCCGTGATCACATCCGGGACTCCGAACAACCTTCAGTACATCAAAACTCATAAACTCATAATATAACCGGCATCGAAACGTTAAGCGTGCGGACCCTACGGGTTCGAGAACTATGTAGACATGACCGAGACATGTCTCCGGTCAATAACCAATAGCGGAACCTGGATGCTCATATTGGCTCCCACATATTCTACGAAGATCTTTATCGGTCAGACCGCATAACAACATACGTTGTTCCCTTTGTCTTCGGTATGTTACTTGCCCGAGATTCGATCGTCGGTATCTCAATACCTAGTTCAATCTCGTTACCGGCAAGTCTATTTACTCGTTCCGTAATACATCATTTCGCAACTAACTCATTTAGTTGCAATGCTTGCAAGGCTTAAGTGATGTGTATTACCGAGAGGTCCCAGAGATACCTCTCCGACAATCGGAGTGACAAATCCTAATCTCGAAATACGCCAACCCAACAAGTACCTTTGGAGACACCTGTAGAGCACCTTTATAATCACCCAGTTACGTTGTGACGTTTGGTAGCACACAAAGTGTTCCTCTGGTAAACGGGAGTTGCATAATCTCATAGTCATTGGAACATGTATAAGTTATGAAGAAAGCAATAGCAACAAACTAAACGATCAAGTGCTAAGCTAACGGAATGGGTCAAGTCAATCATATCATTCTCCTAATGATGTGATCCCGTTAATCAAATGACAAATCATGTCTATGGTTAGGAAACATAACCATCTTTGATTAACGAGCTAGTCAAGTAGAGGCATACTAGTGACACTTTGTTTGTCTATGTATTCACACATGTATTATGTTTCCGGTTAATACAATTCTAGCATGAATAATAAACATTTATCATGATATAAGGAAATAAATAATAACTTTATTATTGCCTCTAGGGCATATTTCCTTCAGTCTCCCACTTGCACTAGAGTCAATAATCTAGATTACACTGTTATGATCCTAACACCCATGGAGCCTTGGTGCTGATCATGTTTTGCTCGTGGAAGAGTCTTAGTCAACGGGTCTGCAACATTTAGATCCGTATGTATCTTGCAAATTTCTATGTCTCCCACCTGGACTAAATCCCGGATGGAATTGAAGCGTCTCTTGATGTGCTTGGTTCTCTTGTGAAATCTGGATTCCTTCGCTAAGGCAATTGCTCCAGTATTGTCACAAAAGATTTTCATTGGACCCGATGCACTAGGTATGACACCTAGATCGGATATGAACTCCTTCATCCAGACTCCTTCATTTGCTGCTTCAGAAGCAGCTATGTACTCCACTTCACATGTAGATCCCGCCACAACGCTTTGTTTAGAACTGCACCAACTGACAGCTCCACCGTTCAATAAAAACACGTATCCGGTTTGTGATTTAGAATCGTCCGGATCAGTGTCAAAGCTTGCATCGACGTAACCATTTACGATGACCTCTTTGTCACCTCCATAAATGAGAAACATATCCTTAGTCCTTTTCAGGTACTTCAGGATGTTCTTGACCGTTGTCCAGTGATCCACTCCTGGATAACTTTGGTACCTCCCTGCTAGACTTATAGCAAGGCACACGTCAGGTCTGGTACATAGCATTGCATACATGATAGAGCCTATGGCTGAAGCATAGGGAACATCTTTCATTTTCTCTCTATCTTCTGTAGTGGTCGGACATTGAGTCTTACTCAACTTCACACCTTGTAACACAGGCAAGAACCCTTTCTTTGCTTGATCCATTTTGAACTTCTTCAAAACTTTGTCAAGGTATGTGCTTGTGAAAGTCCAATTAAGCGTCTTGATCTATCTCTATAGATCTTAATGCCCAATATGTAAGAAGCTTCACCGAGGGCTTTCATTGAAAAACTCTTATTCAAGTATCCCTTTATGCTATCCAGAAATTCTATATCATTACCAATCAATAATATGTCATCCACATATAATATCAGAAATGCTATCGAGCTCCCACTCACTTTCTTGTAAATACAGGCTTCTCCAAAAGTCTGTATAAAACCAAATGCTTTGATCACACTATCAAAGCGTTTATTCCAACTCCGAGAGGCTTGCACCAGTCCATAAATGGATCGCTGGAGCTTGCACACTTTGTTAGCTCCCTTTGGATCGACAAAACCTTCCTGTCGGTGTACAAAAAGAGGGGTACACTTTTTGTACCCCTATAACTATGCACGGGCACTCTGAACCACGGGCACCACCACACTGAGCAAGGAAAGGGAGGTGAGCCAAGGTAAGGCCGAAGCTCAGGAGAAGCAGAACGACGCCAAGACCAAGCCCACAAAGAGCAAAGGAGACGAAGCAGACTCCCCCCGGTAAGATCCTTGCCGGGAGGCAGTTTTAGCAAACCCGGCAAGACCCTTGCCGTGGCAGCTCGCATCACACCTACGGAGTGAGTCACCCTTGAGTCCACTACCCCCATGGGGCAAGGATTTGGGAGACATCCCCGTGGTGGCATGCAGATCTTTGTGAAGACATTCAATATCAGATACACCCTTTAGAAGACGATGATCCTTGGCGGGATCCCAGCCAAGGAGGACCACAAGGCCCCCGGCAAGAGCCTTGCCGGGGATGACAGCAGGCGCCACGGCAAGACCCTTGCCGGGGCCCCGGCAAGGCCCTTGCCAAGAACACCCGTAGGGCCACCATCAGGCCCACGCCAGTCAAACCTCCACCGCCGTTCGCATGCAGCTACCGACCCAACCAGCTGGGCAGGCACCTGCGTGGCGGCATGCGGATCTTCGTGGAGACACACCACTGCGCCACCTCAGCTGCCTGCCTACCTACATGGCACCGTGGGCGCTGCTGGCCAGGGCGCGTGTTGACACGAGAGGGAGCGGCGACGGACGATACAGGGCTCTCCCCCGTCCTCGATAAAGCAAGGACACCTGGGCAAGACGCATTAAATGCGCCTTGTCATGTAATGCGAGGGATAACCTCACATCACTGTACCCTTTCCACCTCCTGTGTGCCACTGTGGCAACCCCTTTCCTATAAAAGGAGGCCCGAGGCGACCAGGAGGAGGATTCGGCTTTTTGGAGCTCCTCACGCCCCATAGCTAGCTCAAGAACACATATATACAATCCACCAAAGCAGGAGTAGGGTTTTCGCATCCTCGCGGCCCGAACCTGGATAAACGAACCGTGCGCTATCTGTTTGATCTGCTCTTCTCACAACCCCGCGCCCCGCAACCGTAGTAGGGATTCTTGTGATCCCATAGGTGTCGTTCCCACCGACAAGTTTGGCGCGCCAGGTAGGGGGCACAGTTGTGAGAATCAGCTCTAGCAATCAGCTCAGCACTCCTTCGTCTTCGTGGCTCTTGGAGAAGGACGGAGGCTGGAAGATCAGCGCTCGAGTGACTACAAACAGAAGCAGCGCTGAAGAACGGGATGCCTAATCCCGGTGCTGGCCTTCCACCCTCTTGATTTCGTCGATGCTGCTGATGACGGGCTTGATGTGCTCCTTGAGCATCGTGAGGTCAACACCCTCCGGCAAGCTATCCATCGCGGCACCGAAGTCGAGGTCGGGTTTCTAGTACGCCATCTTGTTGAGGACCTTGGTCATGACCCCCCGGCAATATCGCCGAGCTTCCCCGGCCAACGTGGCCGCTCGGTTGGAGTGAAGATAAGCCAAGGCTCCGAGGACGCCCTCGAAGAACAGGGTCAACTTGGTGTTGACGGTCCCGCTGCGCTCAGGGGCGTACCTCACGTTTGGCATCCCCATGGTGGCCAACTGCGAGGTGACCCTGCTGGCGACCTCCTCCAGACGGCTGATCCATCTGTTCTCGCCTGCCACATAATCCTGGTGGGAGGCGGCCTCGTTCGCCCGCAGCTGCTTCTCCTCCTCCAGGTTCCTGGTCAAGGTCTCCTCCCGAGCCCTGCTCTCCGACAGCATCTTCTCGAGATCCTCCAGCTTCAGCTTGAGATCTCTGACGGAGTTTTGCGCTTCGGAGAGCTCCCCAGCCCTGCTGATGACCGCTCCTTGCGCCTCCACCAAGGCGCTGTTGAGCGTGCTCTTCTCGTTGGACAGCTTGAGGGCCTGCTCCTTCAGCTCATCCTGCGCCACCTCCAACTCCCTTACCTTGCCGGCATGGGCCAGAGCCTGGGCATCGAGTGCCTCCTTGTGCCTCTGCTCCAGCTCACGAGTCCGCCGTGCGACAAGGGCCTCGAGCTCCTCATCCTTGCCACGGAGCGCTGCGGCAAGCTTCGCCTCACGCGCGGTGAGGTCCTCTTCTTGGGAATCCAGTGCGGCTTGATGCTGGTTCCGGACGGCCTCGACCGCGACAGCCAAGTTCGCCGCCTGTTCCTGGGCCTTCTCGATGGCAGCCATCTTCATGGTGAGCTCGACATTGCGCTTGGCCAATTCCTCTTGAAGGGACCTCTGCTCCTCGCGAGTCTGGTGGAACTAGGTCTGCATCTCAGCAACGCGCGCCTTGAAATCCGCCTCCGCCTGGTCCACCGTTGCCATCTTGGAATTAGCCTTGTCCAGACGGACACGGTAGAGCGCCTGGAGTTTTCGGAAGTTGGCCCCCATAGCGCGGGAAAGCTGCTCTTCCGGAGAACCGTCACCGCCAATGCCCGGCTCACCGACAACCTCAAGACCGGTGGCAGCAAGCACCTCGCCGTCAAAGACTTCCCCTTCGGCGGGCGCCCGGGAACTTGACGCCCCTGGGAGGTGGACGAAAAGATCGCCGCCCACCTTCAAATACCTGCCGGGGCCTGAGGTTGAGGAGGAGGGAGGCTGATCATCAACCACCTCTTCCTCGGCGGTGGCCTTGCCGGCTTCCCCGGCAGGCCCACCGTTGGCGCCCTCAGCAGAAGCCTCCCCGGTCGCCTTGGCGGCCCCCGCCGCGGTGTCCTCGGCAGCATCCTTGGCGGCCTCATCAGCAGCGACCTCGGCAGCGTCCTTGGCGGCCTCCTCAGCAATGTTCCCAGCAACGGTATCCACGTCCTCCATACCCGTTTAAGGAGGGTCTGGGTAGTAATGGGAGCATGGAAGCCAAGAAAAGGATAAGGGAAAAACAGAGACGGAGGACAGGCGACTCACCAGTGCCAGGCTGTGAAGCAGAAGTCCCCTCCCCGCCAGCATCCGGCGCCGTGGCAGAGTCACCAGCGCCCAAGTTGCCCTCTTCCTCCATGGGTGTCGGATCCGTGCTTGATGCCCTTGCCGGGGACGCCCCTCGCGGCGGCGTAGTCGATAGGGGTGGTGTGTTGGGGGTAGCCCTCTGCGGCTCCTCCTGCTGCCGCTCCCCTCCTGCAAACCGGCAAGGTCAACACCATAGCATCGGACGCCTACCACATGTCGAGTAAGAAGAGGTGACGAACTTACGCTGGGGGCTGTGCCGGGGGCTGCTGTCCGGGCTGCTCAACACCACCAGTGGCGTCCTTGAAGCCCCAGCTGGGGGCTGACTGCTCGCCGAGGCCTTCACCCTGTTCACCCTTTGGGCCAACGTCTCTGCATCCCTGCAAAAGCAAAAACGGATCAAGATGGGTGGCTTAATTAAGAGGAATGGAAATGACAGTAAGGAATGGAGTACTTACTCGTCATCCACCTCCTCCTCTTCCACCGCTTTCCTCTTCCTCTTCGGGCTAAGAGGCCCGAGATCAAAAGTGACCTCTGCGTAAACATCCGAGCCGACATCTGCCGGAGGAGGCGAAGACGGCGGGGTTTGTGCGCGCCCAGATGAGGAAGGGGCTGTTGTCTTCTTCTTCTCAGCGGCCTTCGTCAGCCTCTTGGCTGCCGTGGCCCTCGTGTGGCCCCCAGACCCCTCCAGGGTCAATTGAGGCCGCGCAGCCCTGCCAAGCCGGACCAGCTCACCGGAGCCAGCCCGCCGCGGGACTCGCCCTCTTCCCCTGGTTGGCGTCGAGCCTGCCGCCACGTCCTCCTCCTCCGAGGACGACTCGTCGGCCGCGTCTTCGACGAGCGGAGATCCAGTGTCGGCACTGCTGACCTCCCTGGAGGCCGCCGCCCACCGGGTGAGCTCCTCTTCCTCCGCCGCCATTGCGGCCTTGTCCTCCACTCCCCCGGCGCTGCCGGCCTCCATGGCAAGCTGTGCCTCCCTCGCCCTAGTGGCGATGTAGTCCAGCTCTGCCTGGGTGGTGTCCATGATAAGCCACCGCTCGGCGTCGGCATTGACGTACACCTCGATCAGGGTGTCGAAGAATTGCTGCACATCCTCGTCCTTCGGCTCCTCCCAGCTCGGGACAGGGTCGTGCGCATTATAGTCCGGCATCATGGCGATGATCTCGAACCGACGCGAATTGTTGCACAACGGGACCACCCCCGCTGGCAGCTTGAAAATGGCCCCTTGAGGGCCTTGCCAACCTTTGTGGCAGCCCTCGCGGCCTTGCTGGTCCGCTCGACCTCGCCATTGCGACCCACATCAAGCTGGAAAAGCCGCTGGCATAAGTGGGCATGCGCCAGCACTGTGAAGTTGTGATCGAGGCTGGGCGGAGTCGCATAATGTCAGCCGGGTTCATAAAGAGCCAAGCTGGCCTCCCCTTGTTGTGCAATGGGGCGATCCGGCGGCGAATGAAGTCCGCCCCGATCATCTCAAGGGTGAGTCCAGCCAGGGTGAGCCGGAGAATCCTGGTGGTGGCAACAGTGAGCCTCCCATCAGCGGCGTCGACATCGCTCCAATCGCTACCACGGACCGGCGGCACTCGGCGGACCTTGCAGAATTCCGGCGGGTTTTCATCTTCAATCCAGCACCACCGGCCACGCCATTCCTCCCACCACTCCTTCACGGCACCGTCCGAGTACGCCCCTTGGATCTTGGGATCCAGGTGACGCAACCGGAGACAGCTCCTCCCGGCTGGATTCGAGGGAAGAAGTAATGGCGGAAGAGCGCCGTGGTGGGCTGCACCCCGGCAAAGCCTTCGCAAAGATGCACGAAGAAATCCATGCACGCCACCGCATTCGGAGTAAAATCCAAGAGGCGAAAGCTGAAGGTGCGCATAACGTCGCAGAAGAAATCAGAGAAAGGAGGGCATAACCCGCAAGAAAGATAATCGACAAAAAAGGGATACCGATTTGGAGCAGGGTCGGCGCAAAAAGCAGGAATGATGCGCGTCGCCGGGTGTCCCGAATTCTCTCCCCCCGTCTTCGCTCCCCATAGGGGCCTGAAGGAGGCCCAGAGCTCTTGAACATCAACTGTCGAGGGGAAGAAGAAGGCGGACTTCGTCCGGTCCCCCAACAGCGCGCTCTCCGGCGGCCCCACCGTCCCGGCGCCCTTAGCCACCCCCTTGCCCTTGGCGAATTTGGGAGCCATGGCGACCAAGAAGTTCAGAGGGATGAGAAAGGGGGATGGCGAAGTAACGACGGCGGGCGACGGCGGGAGCTTAGGAAGGAAGGAAGAGAGGAAACGGCGACTCTGAGATTGCAAAAGGCATGAGGAAAGAGGAGAAAGTGAGCAGCGCGCCCGCGGTTATTCCTTTCTTATGAGGGAAAACAACGGGCCGCCTCCTTTCACATTAACTGTGATGTGACGCATGCCCGCGGGAAGCAACCCCACGCATGCCGCCCATGTCACACACGCCTCCCCACGCCGCGCCACGCGCGGGAAGCATGGGAAGCGCAGCGCGCGAAGAGACTTACCACGGTAAAAACCGCCCCGCCTGCCCGCGCACCGTTTTTGGGCCTAGCCCAACGACGCGATTGCGCTTACGTGTGGCCCAGGCCCGGGGGCTCCTGTCGGTGTACAAAAAGAGGGGTACACTTTTTGTACCCCTATAACTGTGCACGGGCAGTCTGAGCCACGGGCACCACCACACTGAGCAAGGCAAGGGAGGTGAGCCAAGGTAAGGCCGAAGCTCAGGAGAAGCAGAACGATGCCAAGACCAGGCCCACAAAGAGCAAAGGAGACGAAGCAGACTCCCCCCGGCAAGATCCTTGCCGGGAGGCGGTTTTAGCAAACCCAGCAAGACCCTTGTCGTGGCAGCTCGCCCCACACCTACGGAGTGAGTCACCCTTGAGTCCACTGCCCCCATGGGGCAAGGATTCGGGAGACATCCCCGTGGTGGCATGCAGATCTTTGTGAAGACATTCAAGATCAGATACACCCTTTAGAAGATGATGATCCTTGGCGGGATCCCAGCCAAGGAGGACCACAAGGCCCCCGGCAAGAGCCTTGCCGGGGATGACAGCAGGCGTCACGGCAAGACCCTTGTCGGGGCCCCGGCAAGGCCCTTGCCAAGAACACCCGTAGGGCCACCATCAAGCCCACGCCAGTCAAACCTCCACCGTCGTTCGCATGCAGCTACCAACCCAACCAGCTGGGCAGGCACCTGTGTGGCGGCATGCGGATCTTCATGGAGACCCACCACTATGCCACCTCAGCTGCCTACCTGCCTACATGGCACCACGGGCGCCGCTGGCCAGGGCGCGTGTCGACACGAGAGGGAGCGGCGACGGACGAGACAGGGCTCTCCCCCGTCCCCGATAAAGCAAGGACACCTGGGCAAGACGCATTAAATGCGCCTTGTCATGTAATGCAAGGGATAACCTCACATCACTGTACCCTTTCCACCTCCTGTGTGCCACTGTGGCAACCCCTTTCCTATAAAAGGAGGCCCGAGGCGACCAGGAGGAGGATTCGGCTTTTTGGAGCTCCTCACGCCCCATAGCTAGCTCAAGAACACAGATATACAATCCACCAAAGCAGGAGTAGGGTTTTATGCATCCTCGCGGCCCGAACCTGGATAAACGAACTGTGTGCTATCTGTTTGATCCGCTCTTCTCACGACCCCGCGCCCCGCAACCGTAGTAGGGATTCTTGTGATCCCATAGGTGTCGCTCCCACCGACACTTCCGGTTGCATCATATACAACTCTTCTTCCAGAAATCCATTCAGGAATGCAGTTTTGACATCCATCTGCCAAATTTCATAATCATAAAATGCGGCAATCGCTAACATGATTCGGACAGACTTAAGCATCGCTACGGGTGAGAAAGTCCCATCGTAGTCAATCCCTTGAACTTGTCGAAACCCTTTCGCAACAAGTCGACCTTTGTAGACAGTAACATTACTGTCAGCGTCAGTCTTCTTCTTGAAGATCCATTTATTCTCAATTGCTTGCCGATCAATGGGCAAGTCAACCAAAGTCCACACTTTGTTCTCATACATGGATCCCATCTCAGATTTCATGGCTTCAAGCCATTTTGCGGAATCTGGGCTCACCATCGCTTCTTCATAGTTCGTAGGTTCATCATGATCTAGTAGCATGACTTCCAGAACAGGATTACCATACCACTCCGGCGTAGATCTTACTCTGGTTGATCTACGAGGTTCGGTAATAACTTTATCTGAAGTTTCATGATCATCATCATTAACTTCCTCACTAATTGGTATAGTTTTCATAGGAACCGGTTTCTGTGATGAGCTACTTTCCAATAAGGGAGCAGGTACGGTTACCTCATCAAGTTCTACTTTCCTCCCACTCACTTCTTTCGAGAGAAACTCCTTCTCTAGAAAGGATCCATTCTTAGCAACGAATGTCTTGCCTTCGGATCTGTGATAGAAGGTGTACCCAACAGTCTCCTTTGGGTATCCTGTGAAGACACATTTCTCCGATTTGGGTTCGAGCTTATCAGGTTGAAGTTTTTTTTTCACATAAGCATCGGAGCCCCAAACTTTAAGAAACGACAACTTTGGTTTCTTGCCAAACCACAGTTCATAAGGCGTCGTTTCAACAGATTTCGATGGTGCCCTATTTAACGTGAATGCGGCTGTCTCTAAAGCATAACCCCAAAACGATAGCGGTAAATCAGTAAGAGACATCATAGATCGCACCATATCTAGTAAAGTACGATTACGACGTTTGGACACACCATTACGCTGTGGTGTTCCGGGTGGCGTGAGTTGCGAAACTATTCCGCTTTGTTTCAAATGTAGACCAAACTCGTAACTCAAATATTCTCCTCCACGATCAGATCGTAGAAACTTTATTTTCTTGTTACGATGATTTTCAACTTCACTCTGAAATTCTTTAAACTTTTCAAATGTTTCAGATTTATGTTTCATCAAGAAGATATACCCATATCTGCTTAAATCATCTGTGAAGGTGAGAAAATAACGATATCCGCCACGAGCCTCAACATTCATCGGACCACATACATCTGTATGTATGATTTCCAACAAATCTATTGCTCTCTCCATAGTACTGGAGAACGGCATTTTAGTCATCTTGCCCATGAGGCACGGCTCGCAAGTACCAAGTGATTCATAATCAAGTGGTTCCAAAAGTCCATCAGTATGGAGTTTCTTCGTGCGCTTTACACCGATATGACCTAAACGGCAGTGCCACAAATAAGTTGCACTATCATTATCAACTCTGCATCTTTTGGCTTCAACATTATGAATATGTGTATCACTACTATCGAGATTCATCAAAAATAGACCACTCTTCAAGGGTGCATGACCATAAAAGATATTACTCATATAAATAGAACAACCATTATTCTCTGATTTAAATGAATAACCGTCTCGCATCAAACAAGATCCAGATATAATGTTCATGCTCAACGTTGGCACCAAATAACAATTATTTAGGTCTAAAACTAATCCCGAACGTAGATGTAGAGGTAGCGTGCCGACCGCGATCACATCGACTTTGGAACCATTTCCCACGCGCATCGTCACCTCGTCCTTGGCGAGTGTTCGCTTAACCCGTAGTCCCTGTTTCGAGTTGCAAATATTAGCAACAGAACCAGTATCAAATACCTAGGTGCTACTGCGAGCTCTAGTAAGGTACAGATCAATAACATGTATATCACATATACCTTTGTTCACCTTGCCATCCTTCTTATCCGCCAAATACTTGGGGCAGTTCCGCTTCCAGTGACTAGTCTGCTTGTAGTAGAAGCACTCAGTTTCAGGCTTAGGTCCAGACTTGGGTTTCTTCTCCTGAGCAGCAACTTGTTTGTTGTTCTTCTTGAAGTTCTCCTTCTTCTTCCCTTTGCCCTTTTTCTTGAAACTGGCGGTCTTATTGACCATCAACACTTGATGCTCCTTCTTGATTTCTACCTTCGCAGCCTTTAGCATTGTGAAGAGCTCGGGAATCGTCTTATCCATCCCTTGCATGTTATAGTTCATCACGAAGCTCTTGTAGCTTGGTGGCAGTGATTGAAGAACTCTGTCAATGGCACTATCAACAGGAAGATTAACTCCCAGCTGAGTCAAGTGATTATGATACCCGGACATTTTGAGTATGTGTTCACTGACAGAACTATTCTCCTCCATCTTGTAGCTATAGAACTTACTGGAGACTTCATATCTCTCAATCTGGGCATTTGCTTGAAATATTAACTTCAACTCCTAGAACATCTCATATGCTCCATGACGTTCAAAACGCCGTTGAAGTCCCGATTCTAAGCCGTAAAGCATGGCACACTGAACTATTGAGTAGTCATCAGCTTTGCTCTGCCAGATGTTCATAACATCTGGTGTTGCTCCTGCAGCAGGTCTGGCACCCAGCGGTGCTTCCAGGACGTAATTCTTCTGTGCAGCAATGAAGATAATCCTCAAGTTACGGACCCAGTCCGTGTAATTGCTACCATCATCTTTCAACTTTGCTTTCTCAAGGAACGCGTTAAAATTCAACGGAACAACAGCACGGGCCATCTATCTACAATCAAACATAGACAAGCAAAATACTATCAGGTACTAAGTTCATGATAAATTTAAGTTCAATTAATCATATTACTTAAGAACTCCCACTTAGAAAGACATCCCTCTAATCTTCTAAGTGATCACGTGATCCAAATCAATTAAACCATAACCGATCATCACGTGAAATGGAGTAGCTTTCAATGGTGAACATCAATATGTTGATCATATCTACTATATGATTCACGCTCGACCTTTCGGTCTCAGTGTTCCGAGGCCATATCTGCATATGCTAGGCTCGTCAAGTTTAACCTGAGTATTCTGCGTGTGCAAAAACTGGCTTGCACCCGTTGTAGATGGACGTAGAGCTTATCACACCCGATCATCACGTGGTGTCTGGGCACGACGAACTTTGGCAACGGTGCATACTCAGCGAGAACACTTTTTCTTGAAATTTAGTGAGAGATCATCTTATAATGCTACCGTCAAACAAAGCAAGATAAGATGCATAAAATATAAACATCACATGCAATCAATATAAGTGATATGATATGGCCATCATCGTCTTGTGCTTGTGATCTCCATCTCCGAAGCACCTTCATGATCACCATCGTCACCGGCGCGACACCTTGATCTTCATCGTAGCATCGTTGTTGTCTCGCCAATCTTATGCTTCCATGACTATCGCTACTGCTTAGTGATAAAGTAAAGCATTATAGGGCGATTGCATTGCATACAATAAAGCGAAAACCATATGGCTCCTGCCAGTTGTCGATACCTCGGTTACAAAACATGATCATCTCATACAATAAAATTTAGCATCATGTCTTGACCATATCACATCACAACATGCCCTGCAAAAACAAGTTAGACGTCCTCTACTTTGTTGTTGCAAGTTTTACGTGGCTGCTACAGGCTTAGCAAGAACCGTTCTTATCTACGCATCAAAACCACAACGATAGTTTGTCAAGTTGATGCTGTTTTAACCTTCGCAAGGACCGGGCGTAGCCACACTTGGTTCAACTGAAGTTGGAGAAACTGACACCCGCCAGCCACCTGTGTGCTAAGCACGTCGGTAGAACCAGTCTCGCGTAAGCATACGCGTAATGTCGGTCCGGGCCGCTTCATCCAACAATACCGCCGAACCAAAGTATGACATGCTGGTAAGCAGTATGACTTATATCGCCCACAACTCACTTGTGTTCTACTTGTGCATATAACGTCAACGCATAAAACCTGGCTCGGATGCCACTGTTGGGGAACGTAGTAATTTCAAAAAAAAAACCTACGCACACGTAAGATCATGGTGATGCATAGCAACGAGAGGGGAGAGTGTTGTCTACGTACCCTCATAGACCGAAAGCGGAAGCGTTAGCACAACGCGGTTGATGTAGTCGTACGTCTTCACGATCCGACCGAATCAAGTACCGAACGCACGACACCTCCGAGTTCAGCACACGTTCAGCTCGATGACGTCCCGCGAACTCCAATCCAGTAGAGCTTCACGGGAGAGTTCCGTCAGCACGACGGCGTGGTGACGATGATGATGTTCTACCATCGCAAGGCTTCGCCTAAGCACCGCTATGATATGATCGAGGTGGATTATGGTGGAAGGGAGCACCGCACACGGCTAAGAGATCTAGAGATCAATTGTTCTGTCTATGGGGTGCCCCCTGGCCACGTATATAAAGGAGTGGAGGAGGAGGGTGCCGGCCAAGAGGAGGAGGCGCGCCCAAGGGGGGGGGGGGCAATCCTACTCCAAGTAGGTTTTGCCCCCCTTTCCTATTCCAACTAGGAGAAGGGGGAAGGAGGAGGTGGGGAGAAGGAAGGAGAAGGGGGGCCGCGCCCCCTTCCCTTTCCCAATTCGGATTGGGGCAAGGGGGGCTGCGCGCCACCTCCTGCTGCCTCTCCTCTTCCACTACTTTGGGCCCATGAGGCCCAATAACCCCTGGGGGGGTTCCGGTAACCCCCCGGTACTCCGGTATATATCCGATAACCACTGGAACTATTCCGGTGTCCGAATATAGTTGTCCAATATATCAATCTTCATGTCTCGACCATTCCGAGACTGCTCGTCATGTCCGTGATCACATCCGGGACTCCGAACAACCTTCGGTACATCAAAACTCATAAACTCATAATATAACCGACATCGAAACGTTAAGCGTGCGGACCCTACGGGTTCGAGAACTATGTAGACATGACTGAGACATGTTTCCGGTCAATAACCAATAGCGGAACCTGGATGCTCATATTCCCATATATTCTACGAAGATCTTTATTGGTCAGACCGCATAACAACATACGTTGTTCCCTTTGTCTTCGGTATGTTACTTGCCCGAGATTCCATCGTCGGTATCTCAATACCTAGTTCAATCTCGTTACCGGCAAGTCTCTTTACTCATCCCGTAATACATCATTTCGCAACTAACTCATTTAGTTGCAATTCTTGCAAGGCTTAAGTGATGTGTATTACCGAGAGGGCCCAGAGATACCTCTCCGACAATCGGAGTGACAAATCCTAATCTTGAAATACGCCAACCCAACAAGTACCTTTGGAGACACCTGTAGAGCACCTTTATAATCACCCAGTTACGTTGTGATGCTTGGTAGCACACAAAGTGTTCCTCTAGTAAACGGGATTTGCATAATCTCATAGTCATTGGAACATGTATAAGTTATGAAGAAAGCAATAGCAACAAAATAAACGATCAAGTGCTAAGCTAACAGAATGGGTCAAGTCAATCATATCATTGTCCTAATGATGTGATCCCGTTAATCAAATGACAACTCATGTCTATGGTTAGGAAACATAACCATCTTTGATTAACGAGCTAGTCAAGTAGAGGCATACTAGTGACACTCTGTTTGTCTATGTATTCACACATGTATTATGTTTCCGGTTAATACAATTCTAGCATGAATAATAAACATTTATCATGATATAAGGAAATAAATAATAACTTTATTATTGCCTCTAGGGCATATTTCCTTCAAAACTAACTCGATTACATGATGAATCTCATCCAACTCCTCACCGACCAGCGAGCCTACGAAGGAATTACTCACTCCCGGTGGGCAGCATCATGGAACTGGCAATGGAGATAGGTTGGTGATGACGAAGATCGAAGATCCCTCTCTCCAGAGCCCCAAACGGACTCCAGATCTGCCCTCCCGAGGAAGAACAGGGCTCGGCAGCGGCTCCGTCTCGTGGATCTCTTTCCCCCTGATTTTTTCTGGAATGATGTGAATTTATAGTATCAGGGGGGTCATCAGCGGGGCCACCAGGTGGGCACAACCCACCTGGGCGCGCCAGGAGAGGGGGGCGTGCCCTGGTGGGTTGTGCCCACTCAGGTGCCCCTCTCCGGCAGGTCTTGCCTCCAGAAATTCTCTTTATTGATATAAAAAATCCTCAAAAGTTTCGTTCCATTCCGAAAACTTTTATTTCTGCACAAAAACAACACCATGGTAGTTCTGCTGAAAACAACGTCAATCCGGGGTTAATTTCATTCAAATCATGCAAATTAGAGTCCAAAACAAGAAGAAAAGCGTGAGAAAAAGTAGATACGTTGGAGACGTATCAGCGCCCACCACGTCCGATCCAGCCTACTCTGACCCACCCGACCCCACATAAATTTGAGCATATCCGCACTCTGGCCAAAACCCTAGCCGCATTCCGCTCCACTCCCCTCTCCTCCCACAATACTAACCTCCTCTCCGGCCAGCTCCGGCCTTCTTCTACATGGCAGCGGCTGGATCCAACTCCGACATGTCCAGATCCAAGGACCGGGATCCCTTGCAGCCCCTAGGAGCAGATGGTCGTTTGTGCTGCTCTCCGACGCTCCCGGGAGGACTACGCCCTCCCGTGGTCCTCAGCGAGCAGCGGGAATCCATTGCCCAACTGCGGCCGGATCTGAGGCCAGTGGAACCGGGGACGGAGGATCTCGCCGCGCGTCGCCGGTAGCTATCACCACGGCCGCATGGCGCAACCCGGCCATGCTGCAGGAACCTTTTAGGTGGCACCTCGTCCCACGGCGTCAGGCACCAAAACGGTGGTCATTTTCGCCTCCATGACCAGACGTGAATCCGAACAGGAGGCTTTGGGCACGGCTTCAAGCGGAGGTGGTTGTCGTAGCCCTCGCAGCGTAGGCGGCCACGACAGCTCGCGACGCACAGGAAGCTTCGGCAGCCCATGAGGCGGCGTTGGAGGAATCCCTCGATGCCTGCATAGCCGAGAAGCGGCAAAGAAGGGCGGTCAAGGCGATGGCAAAAGACCAAAGTCGGGCGGTTCGCGCCATGGCCGGACTACCCCCATGCAGGAGAAAGACGAGGACGACGACGGAAGCTCCGCCCGTGAGCAGATCCGCCTCGATCTGTTCTGCGTCTTCGACCGCTACTAGCGCAAGGATGATGTGAATGGCAAAAGCAAGGGCATGGCCGGCCATGGATGAACTTCTTCGATCATCGTTTCGTTCGTAGTTAGTAGAGCATGTCAATTTTTGGTAGTCCGATGACATGTGTTTAGGTACGTACGCTACGTTGCATGAGCTAATATGGATTTGAGTATTTGATTTAGATGTATCCTGTTGTGGAGGAGCAAATTTGTGTGTTTGAGTATTTGATTTAGATGTATCCTGTTGTGGAGGAGCAAATTTGTGTGTTGTCCGATCACTGCCTGCGGATGCGCCCGAAATTTGGTACTTGTGGTTGTAGAGCTCTTTCGGTCATCGTTTCGTTCGTAATTAGTAGAGCATGTCAATTTTTGGTAGTCCTGTGACATGTGTTTAGGTACGTACGCTATGTTGCATGAGCTAATATGGATTTGAGTATTTGGTTTAGATGTATCCTGTTGCATGGCAGGCAAATTTGTCCGATCACTCCTCGGTATCCTGTTGTCCGGTCACTGCCTATGGATGCGTCTGAAATTTGATACTTGTGATTGAATCCACAAGAGGTACTTGAACCCTTTTTTTGCGGGCAAAGAAAGGCTTGAACTTAAAAGAGTGTTCCTTGTCAAAGAATGTGGCCTACTACCTGTAAAAGAAAGGCCAATCGCCCTGCGGGGTTGTTTGGACCAGAACTGTTCCACGCGTTAAGTTAGAGGGCTCCCGGTGCAGTTTCCTCGGTACTAAACATGTTAGCAGTGCTTGCCGCCTAGAGCACCAAAGATGTTTGGCTCTTTGCTCTGGAACACCGTGATACATCAGCTATGCAGTCCTAAAACTATGAGAGTAAGCTCAAGGAAACAGAGTAAATCAGCATACGGTCCTTTTTACAGCACAAGTTAAAAGGGACATTTCCACAGTTCACATGGTACGAGGTACACGTAAATATACATATGTAAACATAAATTTATTAACAAGGTACTTGACAAACGACCCCAGAAAACCGACGTCCAGGTCGGCTCAAGCAACTATCAACGCCCTTAAAATAACGAATTTTGGGCAGGCAACAATCACAACTCATCTCATGCTTTTGCAACTTGCAGAGTAGCATGTGATTAGAAACAAGAGAACCGAGATTACCACGTGCTGATGAGAAGCTAGAATCCGGCCCATCCCGATGGCTGATCTACTTTCTTCGCTGCCCCCGTGCTCAATCTCTGGGAGGAACTCCCCTGGGCATTCGTTCTGTTCATCTGTGCTGCTGCTGCAGTGCTACCAGATGATGTGCCGAAACCCCACGCATCAGAGGAAGGCCCCGCATTCGTGTTCCGTATTAGGTTTTGCCTCCCATTGGTTGCATGGTCGACCTTTGGCCTGGCCTGAGCTTTCGCCTCAGGGAATGCCTGCCATGTCTTGGCCTCAGAGCTGGGTACCGAGGAGTTGCCTGAGAGCATTCCTTGCTCAAGTTCCCACACCGTTCCTTCAATCCTCTCCTTCCGCTACATGGATTGTAAGTCTCATGTAAGATGCTAGAAATATTCTTAAGACAAATGTGTTGTACTAGATATACATAGAGTAAGCACTTGTGTGCAAAAAAAAAAAAGATAGAGCAAGCACCTGGGATCCAAGTTCTGGTATCCTTGAGCTGACTTTACTTGAAGGCAGCGGTGTAGTCTCAGCAACAGTGCGCTTCAGCTCTTGAATTTCTTGGCGCTGGGAGCGGCAGATTGCCGACAGCTTTTCATACTTGGCTGTCATCTCAGCCTTCTCCGACGTGGTTTTCTTCAACTGCTCCTTCAGATTGGACACTTCATCTTCAAGCTCGGATGTCTTACCAGTAGCAGTAGTCCCTGAATGCAGATTGTTTGCATCAAAATCTGCGACAAAACTGTTGAAGGGATCGTTCCCAGATATAGTCTTGCTTTGTGGCTGTGATGCTTTATTTTTCACATAACCTTGTGGTTCCATGAAAAGATTTATATCCGAACCACCCTTAAGTCCATTACTGGATACAGTGTTACTTGTTGTATTTCGTAAAGCCTGACCAGAATGACCATGCCTATCTCCAGGGGTAGTGGTGCTGATATCCACCCTACTTTGGTTATACTTTGATGAAGGTGATGGTTTAATTGGTTCCTCGTCAAACAAGGGATTCCTATTATCAGCAACTTGAGAACCCTGTGCATGTTGGGTCACCCAAAATGCACCTAGAGGTGCATCTCCGGCATTTGCACTTCCATGAGATGATGAGTTATCAGATTGTTCTCTTGGAGGTGCAGGGGGGTTCCTTTTAGGCGTCACATGTGTTCTTTTATAACCACCTACACAGGCAAAACAAGATGGTAATAAAGTTAGACAGCAACCAGTCACACTATCTCTTCTGAGAATATTTAGAATAAACAATCAGACTCAAATAGTAAATACTTTGTTCTAGCACCCAGTGTGCTGTAAGGTGGCATGTCAGAAAGGTTATGTGAAGATAAGGTCATTTCACAATACCTAACACATGACAGTGTAGTGATTGACCCAGTCAGATGCCACAGAAGTAGCTCATAAGACAATCAATACAAACATTACCATTAATTTAATACCCTCTAAATGGAATGATGTAAACTCACGTATTAAACTGTATGGTACTACTCTACAACACCTGTAAAAATTATATAGATGCTTATATAACAATCTTATAATTAGGTGATGTAGGATCTATAAATAGCAGTTTCTATAATTATGAGGATGCAAAATGAGGACTTTTTATTTCATTAATAGACATGCAAAATTCCACTTCATCCAAAAAAATTATAAAGCCAAATTTATTAATGGCAGGTACTTCCTAATTTTACCCTCACAAAACAAAATATGATAGAATATATACAGAAATATGGAGTGATGCAAACATTGCATTTTTCTATTTCTGATAGGTCCATTTTTTCATGGCGCATCAAATACAATCATTGGAGTTATCCAATAAGCAAAAGAAAATTGTATTGATTAAATATGATTGCATACTCTACAAAAAATTCCGAAAGTCCAAACTCTCTAGGAAACACTGTTGTGTCAATCTGGTTTCCAAATAATAACAATGATGACTAATATTATAAATAGCACAGAGTGGGTTGTAACACGAGGGTATTTTTGTTAGCATAGTCCTGCTAATCGAAATATTTAATATATTCGGAGAAGAAGTGAAGCACAGCTACAGTTTTCTACCAACAAAAGAAAAAAACATGCAGATTCAAATTGTAGCCATTGCATGTGAAGGCAAGACCATATGATACAGAGCATGTATTCTCCTACAAATAGCATCTAAAGAAAACCTCACCATCGTCCTGCAAGCCCATAGAAATTGCTGCTGAAGCCCCATCAGGTAAACTCTTCTGTAACTCAAGAGGCAGTAGTTCATTAACACGAAACCAGACCTGTCAATTGGATAAAATCTAACATCAGAAAAATGAAAACCATACTTATTTGGCTCCTAAGACTACATGCAGCAGTCTATGACTAACCTAGTATCATGAAGATGAATGGCCAATCACCTGTGTGATATCTGGTCTGGCATTTGGAGATGCTTCCAGCATATCTTTGATCAGCCCTGTGACACTGGTGCTGTACTTAGGTTGTTCTGGAATGCGATAATTGCCATTAAGGACCTGCAACTTCGACTCTCCATCAAACGCGGATTTGAAGTAGCATATTCTATAGAGAAGACATCCCAGGGCCTGCCAATTGTGGAATACAAAGTGTTGCAAATCACTTCAACATACTTCGATTGCAAACATGTGGTTTGATAAACAGTAACTTCACAGTTGAGGATTTAGTTGTGATCCAACAACCTAATCATTCTGTTAGACATCACTCAAGATGGGGCTAGTGTGATAATTAAATCAGAGAATATATCACATTCTATGGCATTGGTTTAATTACTATTCAGATATATGAATAATGAAGATCACATGTTCAGATGTTATGGACTTACCCAAATATCAACCTTCTCACTAATAACTTCTCTTCTGTAGAGATCCCACATCTGAAAAACATGAATGCATAGATGAGACCACTGCAGGCCGTACGAGTAAAAAAATTGTATCCATCATGCCAAAAAGTTTTCATTAACCTCAGGTGCTCTATATGCCGGGGTCGTATGCTTCCTAATGATATCTTCCTCGATCCCCCTATCTTCTGGCTTGTCAAAGCATTTATGATTTGTTGACGTGCTTCCAAAGTCACATAGTTTCCATGCACCATCTAATCCAAGAAGAACATTTTCGGCTTTAAGATCCCTAGAGGAAGGAGGCAGAATGTAAAATCGTGGTGAATTATGAAACATTAGTTTGCAAAACTTCAAAGCAAGTCCCACACTCATACCAAATCTGAAACATTCATGCAGGTAAGAGTTGCTTGCACATGGTATTTGCTCACATGCAGATAGCCAAGCTACAACAAGGTATATGGATTCCGTACTGCAGGCAAGAATAGAAAGTAGTACGGGCAAACAAATAGCAGTGGGCAGTTTACTAGCGTACCATCACTCCAGTAGTTGCTAAGTAAACTTAAGTCTACTAATTAAATAATGAAACGGAACAACATAACTGTGCAGAAATCTGACTTGTGATATTTGATAAAAATGCCTAACACTGATCCTTTCTATATAATGGAAATAAAACATGGATTCAATATCTGTAAATGACTCATTCCATGTACCTATGCGCAATTGGTGGTGACTGCCCATGCATAGCAAAAACCGCGTTGCAGACGTCTCTGAATATCAAAAGTGCCTTCTTCTCCTCATAGTAACCAGTACCTCTGCTCTCCATCGCACTCACCAAGGACTTCTCACAAAACTCCATCACAAGCAATGCCTCCTTTGTGCGGCCCATGTCAAAAACATCATGGGCAACCAGTGTGACGACATTGGCATGCCCTTTGAGGAGATTCATCACCTGGATCTCCTTCATGACAAGATCAAGCGATTCCGAGTCATTGCAAATGATATGCTTCAATGCATACTGCTTTGACGAGTGCAACGCGTCACATGCGAGATACACACAAGAGAAACCTCCTTGTGCAATGGCATTGCGTACTGTGATCTTCACATTCCTTACATCAATGGTGCGGCCTTCCACTCCAGTCTGTACTTTCCCCCCAAAGGGATTGAACCTCCGCATTCTCACAATAACCAGGACGAAATAAATGAAAACTCAGGGTTCAATACTTCTGCTAATGATTCTGCATAGATAAAAAGAGGTAAGAATGAAAATTCCGGCATGCACAACAAACACAAAGCCAAATATTTACTTGAGGAGAATAGAACATGATATTGTCTAACAGTCTAAGAAGCCCACGAATGAAATGCCCAATACTCTAGCTTCAACATTATTCACTGGCATCTGCATTAAGTGGTGAAAATCCTAGAATTATCCCTTATAGGCTGATGCTTGGCATTCTATTTTCTCCATGAGGCAATGCTCAACCACAAGCATAACTATCAGAATCAAGTGAAAACAAGGTGCATGATCCAACTTCAATCATGCATGTTTCCTATCCCTGGGTTCACCCGAGAATTTCAGAGTTCTCCATCAGTTAGAAGTTAATCACTCGCACCCCATCTTAACTGCAAAGGTCTTAAAATAACCGCTTGTCTTGGCATGATCTAACTCAAATATGAACGAGGACAGACAAATAAGGCCGGATCTACATGCTGTGTCGAACTTATGGATATTAGTGTGGGTTCAAGTGATCACTGGATGACCAGAAGTAGAAGCTCATGCCTACCTCAAAAGCCAACGCCCAAGATCGCGATGAGGTGGAACGGGAGCGGCAATGGCCGCGAAGGTTGCAGGGGTTTGGGGTGCGAGGCGACGGCGGAGGCGGAGGCGCTAAGCTACGGCACGGCGGCGGCAGTGGGACAGCAGCAGAGATTTCATAGCCGCATTGGGTCGGATCGGAGCTTGGGTGGAGGATGGGCCATGAAAGGGAGAGGAAAGGTGCGGGATGGTGGAGAGGAGAAGTTGGTCAGATTCCAACGAGGGAGGGGCGCACCTCTTAGATCGGAGGTGGCCTCCGAGAGGCTCGCCGTCGCCGTCAGGAGGTTGAGACCACAATCTCGTGCGGTGCGGGAAGGAAGGTATCTCCGCCTCCGCGTCTGGGATGCCTGGCGGAGGGAATAATTGATGACAACCCCCAGTTCGTGTGCCTTTGATCATAAACCTCCCTTTGTGTCACTGACATGAGAGACGGAGGGGAGGGAGAAAAGCCGCGACGTGGAGCGGCGGTGGTGGAGCAGAGGTGGCCTATCACTTTGCGCTGTGCCCCGTGCGAGCGTGGTTACAAAGTACGTAGATTTTGGATACTAGTCGTGTTTATTTGGAAATTTTGTTTTTTTCCTCCCGTTCTTTAATAAAATGCCTGGCTTTCTAAAAAAAGAAAAATCAGATCTACTGCTATTAAGCAAACCATCTTTATCTTTACCTAATCTTTATTATATCTACTAATAAAGCGACGTTTCTGGTCGTCCGTCATTAATTAAAATTACCCTTCAAGTTACTAAAAATTACCCACCAATGTCATTCATAAGTGGGAAAACGATTCGTTTTTTATTTCTTAACTCGCCACCGATAGCTCTTGATTCATCTAAAGAAACGCCCTTAGACAACATAAGCCAACGAACCAGCCTACTGGCCTGGGTGTTTCTACACCTTCCAGAGACTTGGGTTCGAAACCTGGTCGTCCTCATTTTTGTAGCTTTTTTTCGCAAATTTCAGTTGGCGTAGTATAGAGCTATTTCGCCAAGTGTCGCTTAACAGATGGTCTACAAGGTACAATACGGTCAAAATATTCTCTTTTAATTCTTTTTTGCAGATTCAAGTATTTTTTAAATATTTATATCTTTCAAACCCCAACTCCAAATTTAGCATGCTAGATATAAAAATCGCCCAGAAAATTTTGTAGATTCTAAATGTAATGTTATCTTTCATGTTAATTATTTTTATGTTGCACCCTTAATTAGTACTTTCCTTTTTTATTAAAGACACGAATGTTTCTTACTCCCTTTTTTTATACGTCCCTTATTACCAGATTTCCATCCATCATTTGTTCGTCCATTTGCACATAAAATAAAAAAATAAAATAAAAATATGTTCACAATTTTAAAAACTGTTTGCAAATAGTATAAAATGTTCATGAATTCAAAAAATATTTTTAATTTTAGAAAATGTTCAAAAATTTGAAAAAGTGTTCACAAATTTTAAAATGTTCATGATTTCAAATATGTGCACGATTTTTTTAAAAATGATCATGACTTCACGAAATTGAGAGTGATAGTGTATCTCGATGATGCAACAAAATGTGACCATGGTCATTGAAGATTATGAAAAAAAATCTCTCGTTGCAACACACGGGCTCTTTTGCTAGTAATAATAAAGCAAATTGGATTTCTTTCGTCCGTCATGGCATTTTTTAGAAAAGTTTCTCTATTTCAGAGAATTCAACCCGCAGTCCTGTTTTAAGTTAAAACGAATTGTTATTTTCGTATTTTACACAAAAGTCCTTGTCTTTTCTTTAAATCAACCCGCCGTCCGGATTTAAGTCACACCCGAACCATTATTTTACATTTTTTGAAAACCCCTTAATGTTTTAGGTAATTCATCCGCACATCATGTTTAAGTCAAACAAATGCTTTTTAAAATCATACATATCTTTTAAACCGTAACTCTGATTTGAACATGTTATATATGAAATTTGATTAGAAAAATATGTAGAATATGAATATGAGATTATTTTTACCTGTTAAGTACTTTTAAATATTATTTTAGAATATATTTGAGTCAAACCAAATGATTTTCTAAATTATATTATCTTTTAAACCATAACTTCGATTTTAACATATTATATATGAAATTTTATTAGAAAAATGTGCGGAATCTAAATATGATGTTAATTTTACCTGTTAAATATTTTTTAAATATTGTTATGGAAGCAAACTTATAATTTATAGCGCAAAATTCGTTTTTTTTCATACCGGCGGCGATCTGGATTGCAAATAAACACCCCACTATAACCATATACGGAAAAGAAAAGACCGATAACTACACATGCATACCTCTAAAAAATGTCACAGGGGAAAACAACAGATTTCTCATCGCGAGAGTGAGAGAAAGCGAGTGAGAGAGAGAGGGAGAGGAAGAGAGAGAGAGAGACGCCTTAGGATTAACCATATTCACCACACGTTTTTTGTTGTTTTGTGTGAACACCGAGGTCATCGCCGGCGAGGGTGAGAAGGAGGATAAGCGGCAACACAAATATGATGCCTCGCAAAAATAAAAATGAGGGACCTATTGTGGTCTTGAGTGATGGTTGTTGAGTTAAGAGCGTGTGTTATGTTTTCTCTCCCGTTGCAACGCACGGGCTCTTTTGCTAGTTGATACAGAAAACCCCAAGAAGGGGAAATTCTTCGAAAACACTAGACCTATCGTCTTCTTTCTCTTGGACCGGCAAGCTAGTCTATGTTGTCTCTCCAAAAGTCAGGTCAACCAGTCTTTATTGTTTACGGATGGGAGGTCATCAAATGTATTGTCCTGTCGGAACAATGCCATACCTAAAAATACATTGTGCTGAAAGATCGATAGATCCAAGATTTCAACACCCATAATAACAAAAACTGACAACCCTCATGCCAGTACCGAGGCTTGCACTACATGACGGAGAGGATATCTGAAGGCCGACAAGCCTTGCAAATCATAACCTCACTGGCAAGAAAGACCGGCAGACGAGCACTTTTAACATGCTCCCTCTTACCCCCCCCCCCTCTCCCCTCTTCTCACATGGGAGGTAAGAAGGTAAGAGTTAATCAAACTCACTACTCAGCGCAATCAATCGCTCAGATCATTTTATACTCTTACCTCTCATGTGAAAGGGAAGGCAAGAGGGAGCATGTTAAAAAACCTCCCGACGGAGACCTATGGCAGCAAGGTAGCCCAATTCTTTTGAGGCAAAGGACTAGCCAAAACGGTCTCTTATGATAAGCAAAGCGTTCTTGAGGATACACGGGATTTTCATCTAGTCACTTTCACCATGTTGGTTTGATTCGTGTTAGGTACTTTGATAATTTAATATGTGGGTGGATCGGTGCTTAGTTCTTGTTCCTGCTTGAACAAACCTCCTACTTATGATTAACCCCTTCACAAGCATCTGCAACTAAGAGAAAAGTATTAAGAATAAATTCTAATCATAGCATTAAACTTTTGGATCCAATCGGTCCATTACGAAATAGCGCATAAACTAGGGTTTAAGCTTCTGTCACTCTCGCAACCCATCATCTAATAACTACTCCACAATGCATTCCCTTAGGCTCAGATATGGTGAGGTGTCATGTAGTTGACGTTCACATGACACCACTAAGGAAATCACATCATACATACTATCAAAATATCGAACACACATCAAGTTCACATGATTACTTGCAACATGATTTCTCTCGTGACCCCAAGAACAAAAGTAACTACTCACAAATGATAATCATTCTCAAGATCATAGGGGTATTAAATAGCATATTGGATTTGAACATATAATCTTCCACCAAGTAAACCATATAGTAATCAATTACAAGATGTAAACAACACTACTAGTCACCCACAAGCACCAATCTATAGTTCCGGTAACAAGATTGAACACAAGAGGTGAACTAGGGTTTGAGATGAGATGGTGTTGTTGAAGATGTTGATGGAGATTGCCCTCCCCAAGATGTGAGAGTTATTGGTGATGATGATGACGATGATTTCCCCCTCCGGAAGGGAAGTTCCCCCGGCGGAATCGCTCCGTCGGAGGGCAAAAGTGCTCCTGCCCAAGTTCCGCCTCGAGACGGCGGTGCTCCGTCCTGAAAGTCCTCTCCTTATTTATTTTCTAGGTCAAAATGACCTATATACCAGAAGATGGGCACCAGAGGTGGGCCTGGGTGAGCACAACTGTTGGGGAACGTTGCAGAAAATTAAAATTTTTCCTACGGTTTCACCAAGATCCATCTATGAGTTCATCTAAGCAACGAGTCAAGGGAGAGAGTTTGCATCTACATACCACTTGTAGATTGCATGCGGAAGCTTGCAAGGTGATGATGGAGTCGTACTCGACGTGATTCGAATCACCGATGACCAAGTGCTGAACGGACAGCACCTCCGCGTTCAACACACGTACGGGACGGGAGACGTCTCCTCCTTCTTGATCCAGCAAGGGGAAAGGAGAGGTTGAGGAAGACAGCTCCACCGGCAGCACGACGGCGTGGTGATGGTGGAGAGGCAGTACTCCGACAGGGCTTCTCCAAGCACACAACGGAGGAGGAGAGGTGTTGGGGAGGGGAGGGCTGCGCCTTGGAGGGTGGTCTGGCTGCCCTCCCCTCACCCCTCTATTTATAGGGGGAAGGGAGAAGGGGGCCGGCCCCCTAGAACC